>NC_136905.1:1910578-1963078 GCF_949606895.1 Notothenia rossii
TGTGTGTGTGTGTGTGTCTGTGTGTGTGTGTGTGTGTGTGTGTGTGTGCGTGTGTGTGTGTGTGTGTGTGTGTTTATTTTTAGTATTTTATTCCCTTATTAATTTTTGTTTCATGAATTTATGATTTTATTAAATTGTGCGCCTTTCTTATTTTTTTTAATCACTTTTATTCCTATTTGTATTCTTGTTTGATTCTGTCCCGTGTTAGTATGATCTCTGGCTAACACGTATTGTTTTTATTTGTATTAATTCTTCATGTTGTTGTTTAGTGAGGCCCTTTGTGTCCCTTGGTGTATGGGAGTGTTATATGAATACAGATTGATTAGATGTGAAGAAGGCCGTACGTATTGATCCCGTGTGACAGACTTCCTTTTGTTTGACTTCAACACAACATGTTGATGAGGCTCAACTGGGGGGCTTCCATAGAAACCCCTTCAATAGAGAGAGAGGCCCGAGACAGGAAACACACATCAGGAAGTCAAGAGTGTGGCGCCCCCTGCTGCCGGAGAATCATATTACACTCAACTGTATTTATTCATAAAGAAATACAAGTACATCATGTGAAAAAATAGGAAAAAGTATAATTAAATATACAACAACAATTCAATTAGAAGTAAACAAAAAATATGCAGAAAAACTAAATAGCAGGGATACAAAAAAAAAATGAAATAAATTGAAGCTTTAAAACTATGACAATAACAAGACACCAAATGAATGGCTAGTTACAAATATATATGTATTTGATGTATCTTCAAATGCACACTGAAGAACATTCCTAACATTCATCTACATTTTTTCCTAAATATTTGGTAATATTTAAAATATATATACATTCACATCTAGGGACGATGGGATTCTTTTGAATATAAATCACAGTAAAGTCAGCAGCAACAAAACTCTTACTTTGTTTGCATGAATTCTCTTTGCAAGCGTTTCCCTTCTGTCTGGAGGAACATCACAAACTGAGCGGAGAGGTGACGGCGTGTTGAGAAACCACGGGAGTACGAGGTGGGAAGTAACTAAGTACATGTACTCAAGTTCTGTAATTAAGTACACCTTGAGTTACTTTCTGATACTGTGTACTTCTACTCTAATACAGTTCAGATGCAAATTGCGTACTTTTACTACATTTAATACCTTTAGTTACTTTACAGATGTGGATGAATGATGTGAAATCTAATCAAGTGTTAAATCAGACTTTAGTTCCACCTGGAGTAAATCCACCAGCTACCCTGCAGTATACAAAGTCATTCAAACTAGCTGCACCTTTACCAGCTTTGAGAACACTTTCATGATCAATCATTATAAAACATATCATATCTATTATTCTGAAATGGACCAATCTGCACAACGACTACTTTTACTGTTTCTACTTTCACTATATTTAGATGAGAATACTTTTCTACTTTCACTTGAGGAACATTTTGAATGCAGGACTTTTACTGTAACAGAGTATTCCTACACTCTGGTACTTCTACTTTTACTCAAGTACAAGATCTGAGTACTTCTACTTTTACTCAAGTTCAAGATCTGAGTACTTCTACTTTTACTCAAGTACAAGATCTGAGTACTTCTACTTTTACTAAAGTACAAGATCTGAGTACTTCTACTTTTACTCAAGTACAAGATCTGAGTACTTCTACTTTTACTCAAGTACAAGATCTGAGTACTTCTACTTTTACTCAAGTACAAGATCTGAGTACTTCTACTTTTACTCAAGTACAAGATCTGAGTACTTCTACTTTTACTTAAGTACAAGATCTGAGTACTTCTACTTTCTACTTTTACTCAAGTACAACATCTGAGTACTTCTACTTTTACTCAAGTACAAGTTCTGAGTACTTCTACTTTTACTAAAGTACAAGATCTGAGTACTTCTACTTTTACTCAAGTACAAGATCTGAGTACTTCTACTTTTACTCAAGTACAAGATCTGAGTACTTCTACTTTTACTCAAGTACAAGATCTGAGTACTTCTACTTTTACTCAAGTACAAGATCTGAGTACTTCTACTTTTACTTAAGTACAAGATCTGAGTACTTCTACTTTCTACTTTTACTCAAGTACAACATCTGAGTACTTCTACTTTTACTCAAGTACAAGTTCTGAGTACTTCTACTTTTACTAAAGTACAAGATCTGAGTACTTCTACTTTTATTCAAGAACAAGTTCTGAGTACTTCTACTTTTACTAAAGTACAAGATCTGAGTACTTCTACTTTTATTCAAGTACAAGATCTGAGTACTTCTACTTTTACGAAAGTACAAGACCTGAGTACTTCTACTTTTACTTAAGTACAAGATCTGAGTACTTCTACTTTCTACTTTTACTCAAGTACAACATCTGAGTACTTCTACTTTTACTCAAGTACAAGATCTGAGTACTTCTACTTTTACTTAAGTACAAGATCTGAGTACTTCTACTTTTATTCAAGAACAAGATCTGAGTACTTCTACTTTTACGAAAGTACAAGACCTGAGTACTTCTACTTTTACTCAAGTACAAGATCTGAGTACTTCTACAAGATCTGAGTACTTCTACTTTTACTCAAGAACAAGATCTGAGTACTTCTACTTTTATTCAAGTACAAGATCTGAGTACTTCTACTTTTACTCAAGAACAAGATCTGAGTACTTCTACTTTTACTCAAGAACAAGATCTGAGTACTTCTACTTTTACTAAAGTACAAGATCTGAGTACCTCTACTTTTACTCAAGTACACGATCTGAGTACTTCTACAAGATCTGAGTACTTCTACTTTTACTCAAGTACAAGATCTGAGTACTCCCCTCCCCCCCCCCCCCCCCCCTCCCCCCCTCTGATATCTCCCAGAGTTCTTGATATTTCTGGAACAAAGCAAAAACAATATCAATTAAAATAAGGCCAATTATAAATTAAGCACATGAGATTTTTGTGTAAAAATATGAACGATATTTAAAAACAGAAGCTATATTCATACCTTAGTCAAAGTTCACAGGAGAGTAGAGGACCTCTGCAATAAAAAACAGTTTTAGTTTATACTTTAAAATCAATGTTTCATGATTGCTCGACTCTAGTTTATCAAATACTCTAATCTTTAATCCTCTGATCAGATAATCCTGATCCAGAGTCACGTCTCCCAATATCTTTGTGTTATTCAATTGATGCTCACCGGGTTCCTCCTGCTGGTAGACGGGCTTTTTCACACTGGCATGTTGAGCTGTGAGGAAACCAGAAGCTCACATCAGAGGAGAGGCGGCTGCTTTGCTTATATTATTATATTTTGCATTTCAAACGAGCTTCATGTTTATCCAGGAGGGGAGAGGACAAAAGCAGCAACCAGAGGCTAGCTGAGAACATGAGAGCAAATCAAGCCAGAGATACCGCCTCACTGTTATGCACAGATTGCACCATATTCGTCTAAAATGTCATAACTTCATAATTATATCCAATCAGACATTTGTGTGATGCTATCATATATAACGTATGACTTCTTGAGTTAGTGGTAAAAACGTGTTTTGTGATTCAAAGGGACCTTTAACCCCGAACATAATTTACTCCTTACTGTAAGTCTAAGTGGACGTTAATGCTGAATCTCATTCACATGAAAAGACCCAAAGTACAAGGTCCCCATCCTCGGCTTTGGTTTGTGCCGACGGAATACAAATCAACATAATGTCAATATCTCTTAGGTCCACAGGTTAAAGAGTCACTTTAATAACTTCCGTTAGACTCACATGCAGAGGCGTCGTTCAGAGTAGAGTAAACCAGCTGGAGCTCGACGCTGCCCCCTACAGGACGGTCCGAGTCCTGCAGGCGGTAATTCTCCACTTTGGATTATACACAAGAAAACAAAATATTGATTTCTTTCCTTTATGGAGTGGTGCAGTGATGTGGTATTTCTGTGTTGGTCCCTGAAGGCAGCATCTCCCAGGTCCAAAGGGATTTTCAATTATTGCAGAAAATAATCTCAACGTTTATGATACTTACCCGTTTAGGATAATAAAAGTGATAATCTCCACATATTAACACCACTTTATGATTTATGTCGTAGAACGAAAAGTTAAAATGTATTCAGCTTGTGTTAACCACAGACCTAATTTCAGGATCACAACCAAAATCGCATTCAGAAAACCATTGACCTCCAGACCAGGGGACGGGTAGGGGTGAATGCTAAGTCATTTCCGGATTTTAGGGCTTTCTGTAAATGTCTGGAAAATGTAGAGGATTGCGTAGCCTACCTGTTTCAGTGTTTTCATAAATTGGGGATGCGGTGGCTCGAGCTTAAGAAGAGGAGGAAGGAGGAAAATATGAAGGGATTTTAGAATAATGGAACAGTTAGAAATTAAAACTCAAAATTATGACTTATAAAAAAAAATAGTCATTATTTTGTGAAAAGTCCGAAAATATCAACATTTTGACTATTTTCAAAAAATTCTTACTTTTTTCAAAACATTTAAAAATTCAGATTTTTTTTTTAAATCCCATAATTCTGACTTTTTGCTGAAGATCTTAAAATTCTGACCTCATTCAAGAAATCTCAAGATTCTGAGTATTTTCAGATTTTTCCCGAAAATTGAGGTTGTTCCCAAAAATACACTTTTTTCCGAAAATTCAGATTTTTTCAGAATATTCAGATTTTTTCACAATATTCAGATTTTTTCCGAAAATTCAGATTTGTTTGACTTTGAAAGCGTGGTTTGTGTTTTATCGTACCTCTGTTCCTCCTGTAAGCGATGCATCCGGTGCCCAGCAGCAGCAGCAGCAGCACGATGAGGCCGCTCACAATCACAGATACGATGAGAGTTGTACTTTGTGCGGCTGGATGTCTCCGCTCTGCGGCCCCCAGCCGGCTCTCCGCCCTGCAGCTCAGCACCTCCTGCAGGTACGGCACCGAGCTGAGCAGCCGGGCCAGGCCGCTCTGCTGGTTCTTCACCTCCAGGTCCTGCATCGGGGTCCCGGAGGCCGACAGCCAGGTAACGTTGGGCAGCGGTTGGCCCTCCACCTCACACTGCAGCCTCCGGGGGGCGCCGTCTGAACCCGGCTCCACCACGGACATGTTCAGGATCTGAGGTTGAACTGCAGAAAGGAAAATGTATGAATTCCCTGTTAAGCGTCAGGTTATCGTAACGAGTAGAAAGGATGGACAAAGGTACCATAACTACACAATGCAATTCCTGGACAAATTGCGGTATGAATGTTGTATGCTGAAAAGCTGAAATTTCGTTGAATGATGGTTAATGCTTCTGAAATTATGTCAGGATTAATATTGCACTGCCTTATTGACTAATGTAAAATGTGATGTAAAATGTGATGTAAAATGTGGGAGAAGAAGGCAAACAAAAAACGTGGCAGCATTTCAAAAATATGAAAACAGATTTCGCTTCTAAGCATTTACACCAAATAACATCCAACTAACGTTGCTTGTTGATACTATGGGCACTTGTAAATGTCTATAACTATGTAAATGTATCCTGTAAATATAATGTATGATGTCCTTTATTGTTTTATGTTTCATGTGGAACCTATATGCTGCAATGGGACCAATCTCGTTAAATAAAGGTTTGAAATGAAATGAAATGAACGTAAGACATTCACAGGTCGTAATGCAGCATGCAACATTTGATAACTGTCTTTCTATACTGTGTGAAACACCATTATTGGTATTCTTGGGATGGAAATGTATGAAGCAATTGGAAAAAGGACTCAGAGAGACACGAGGAGAGATGGAGCTTTGATGGCAAACACTGGTGGTTTATTTGGAGCTTCGGCCGGAGAATTCAGAAGAGATTTCGTGAGCCACGAGTTGACACAACGGATGCCAAACCAATTCTGAGGGAGACAGAACACTGAGAGCAGCTCTAAGTTGCAGGCCAGTGCTCCGTGAGGGCAGACTGATGAACTGGGTATTTAACACAACAAGCACTACTTAGGTCAGTGGATAATGTAATAATACATTGAGGTCAATCACTTCCATTTCAGTTTAGCTCCGTGTGTCGTCCAGGAAGCCTCAAGATGCTCTTGGCATTACGCTATAGGTGGTTCTGTACAAGATGAGGAACGTCACATATTCAGAATGTTGTCATTGATTTGGAACCAAAGTATGGGTTATGTTGTTGCCATGCTGGGATCAGCAGCTCTGAATTGATCGATCAGTCCTCACCTGTCACATAGAGCTGCGTCTCTTTTTGGAAATATTGCAGCACACCCTCCAGCTCCACCCTGCAGAAGAATGTGCCGTTATCACCCAGTTGGACCCTTCTGATGAAGAGGGACAGCTCCCCCCGACGAAGGTCACCGTACGTAGAATATTTTAACTGAGACTCTGCACAGCCGCGTTTTCCCTCCATGGACTCGTTTCTAAATGAGCAGATGAAGAACGGGAGGGCGTTTGATTGTCTCGCCAGCCATTTCACGGTGATCACCCCGGAGTAGTGCTGCTGTCCGGGATGAGTGAAGGAGCAGGGGAGGACCACGTCTTCTCCTCTGGGGACAAAGACCACCGGAGACACCGCCATGTCCCAAGAGACCGAGAGAGACCCTGAAGAGGAAGATCACATCCAGATGAGTGGGTTTGGTTCCCTCACCAGCTTTAATAGAACGTGTATTCGTAGGGTGAGTACGGCGCTAAACTCTTCCACCAGTAGAAACGTATGGGCTCAGAACAGTCTCATAATACACACATGCACACAGAAGGATCCACACTTGTGTTTTTCAATGCACACACAAATGTGTTCCGTTTCATAAACATGTAAATAAAATCCAAATACAGAAAAAGTTTTACATAGGTATTTTTGATCCACACATATTTGTTTTCCGTTTAAATCCTCTGAACCTGCAAACACAAACCGCTTTCTGTGCACGGATCGCTGAGCATTCGTGTGTGGGTTTTTTGAGACTCCCCTGACGGTCAGCCGATTCGTACTTGTAATTTTTTCTATCTATAGCCAATCAGATGTCTCCTCAATTCTAAGCCAATCACATGAGCGCGCCCCCACAAGGGTAGATTTCTTGCGTTCATGACGTAGTGCTTCATGTACGCATTTTGCACAGTCCGGAGCTGAAAGGTCCATGGAGCTAATCTCAGGACACCTCCACTCTCAGTACATTGCCACTTTCCGAACAGGAAATGCACGCAAATACAAGCCTTTATATTATTCACTACAAAACCAGTGCTAGACAGTGAACTGTCAACGGGGGGGAGCCCCGCCGGTCATTATCGGCCGATATTCACTCTAAATAGTTTGATGGGTGCTCTCTATAAAGGCCGATCAGGAGAGCTGGATCTGATCGATATGGACATAAACGCGAGTGAAGTGTAACCGGAAACGACAGAGAGATCAGATCAGCTGCTGAGTCTGACGGAGACATGCAGCTCTGCGTGATCACCTGAAGCTCCGCCCTCTGTTTAGCGAGCTGACCGGACTGCGCAAAATGCGTATATGAAGCGTCATGAACGCAATAAATCATACCCTCGTGGGGGTGCGCTCATGTGATTGGCTTAGACTGGAGGAGACATCTGATTGGCTATCGATGAGAGAAATTACAAGTACGAATCGGGTGAGCGTCAGGGGAGTCTCAAAGAACCCACACACGAATGCACAGCGATCCGTGCACAGAAAGCGGTTTGTGTTTGCAGGTTCAGGATTTAAACGAAAAACAAATATGCGTGGATCAAAAATACATATGTAAAAACATTTTTCTGTTTTTGGATTTTAAAAAGATTTAATTTACATGTATATGAAACGGAACACATTTGTGTGTGCATTGAAAAACACAAGTGTGGATCCTTCTGTGTGCATGTGAGTATTATGAGACTGTTCTGAGCCCATAGCAACGCCCTGCCGCTTCAGAAACGATACAAATATAAAAACACAAATGTTCCAAAACACATGCGAATCCTTCCCAGGCATTCCTCACTCTGGTACCTCTCTAAAATGCATGTGTGTATTTGTGCTGTGTGTGTATTCAAAACATCTGTATAGATACTAACATTTGGACAACAGAGTTTTACCCAGGGGTCAATTAAGGTTCATCTTTGCACGCCCATGCATTGTTTTTCTTCGTTCCCCTATCTTCTCCTGTAAGTCATGTGCATTTTTGCGAGCACTTCTGCATGATCATGAGTCCGTTTTTTTCCAGCCAGTTGTTCACATCGTTAAGAAACATTTTCTGAGTAGTTTGCCTTTTGTATTCTGTTGGTAAAGCAAGGGCCCTCATCCTTATAATAGTTATGTCAACATTCAGGTATTTGTGATATAACTCAGATATTTGATCCGACAAAGATTTGAGTATTTCTTTTGTTTCTTGTAAGTCTTCAAACCTTTTAGAAGTGGAGCGTCCTTTTAAACCTTTTTCGTGGAACCATTTGAGACCGAAACATTAAAAGGAAGAAATACACCGACCTGTGATGATCCCCGACAGAATCAAATAAAAGGTCTGCTGCTGCCACATCCTCACACACGACCACCAATAAGAACACCTTCAAACTAAAACAGCTAAATCAGGAAGACTTGCGTAGTGTGTGAAATTGAAATAGCCACTTCCTGTTGGCATGAAAGAGGAAGTCCACAGTAAAGACACCACTCTAACCCGGGTAGCAGTGGGCTTTGAACCTTCCCAGTACGAACACCTTTTCAGCCCTTATTTATAACATGAGGGTCTTTAAGCTGAGTCCAGAGTTACCTTCCCTCTGCTCAAGATCAGAGCAATTAACTTCCTGGGGAAACTACGGCTCCGCCCACTTTCCCATGAAAACAAGGCATCGGCACCGTCTCTCAGCGGATGGATGCCCCAGCACTGTGATACGGTGCCACGGTTTTTAGGGCTGCATTACAGTAAAGTGATGTCATTTCCTAGTATAGTCCTATTGTTGGGAAAATCCTGAATGTCCTCTTCCAACATGAGTACCATGATAACAAAGGTATCCCACCTGTAGCTGTGAACATGACAGGATGTGTGATTACCTAGAAGAGCATCAGGACTGTTTGAGGCATATGATAGCTATGTGATTAACATGATGATTCAGCCTCTATGGAGAGAGACATATGACAAGCATGATCATTTCTGACGTGGAGCTAATCTGAAGTAAACATTGAATACTGCTTTCTATTCCTCCATCTTGTGACTGTGGAACTCCCTCTCTTGGATATCAGCATGTGAAGGACACTGTTCAGGAACTAGTTGATGCTCTGTATGTGATGACTCCTTCCATTCTGGAGAGGATCACAGATACATGGATCCTGAGATTCAAGCTCAAGCCGGGGAACAGGGAGAGTTTTCCAACACCTATTGTTAATCTACTAAAGGAAAAACAACATTGGACAATTAAACTCAAATATTACATCCTTTTATAATAAATCATGACATACAATCAATTGTTTATTTATTTGTTTATTTGTTTATTCCACACATGGCAGTTATTTTAAAACAAAACATGTGCACTTTGTGTTAACCCATAGTGGAAAGGAGCAGGGAGAATACAATCTTATTTGACCTGCCCCTACTTAAAAATGAAATAACAATGACAAAAGTAAAATAAAAAGCGATGTTCTGTCAATCACAGTTGCTTACAAATACTCACAGAAACATAAAACCAGAACACAATCAAAAGTCATCTTCATCTTCATGGAATGTGTATCACAATGAAATGTCATCGTGTCTCAAAATCAATGCGCTTCCTCAGTTAGTAAATGATGCATGGCTTCCTTCCTTGTCTTTCCTTTAAATGGCTTACAGTTTAAGAGTTGCTTGGCCTCCGATGGTTTAGATGATATTCAGACAGCTTGTGTTTGCTCAAAATAAAATAACAAACTTTTGCACATGCAACAAGAAAAAGAGGCCTTTACAATATTCAAAAGAAATAAGCAAAACTCAAATAAAATAACAAACAACTTAGGTATTCTGTCTCTCTTAATAATGCTTGTATAACTTCATAACCTAAAGGGTACTTGTACGGTTTGTATGTACGTGTAGTAGCCTACGTGTACGGTTAACAACTGTTCCTCGTCGGCGTCTCTCAACAGGTTGCCCATCACTGTGGCTTTAGCGCAGGCGCCGTGGGAATTGTAGTCCTTTATAGTGTGTTGACGGCAGACGTCACAATTAGGTGGCCTTTCTTATCAAATCAAAATAGTGGCTCTAACAATGTGCATACCAGTAGACCTCTGGGAGACACAGCAATGGACCAACTGAATCTCAGTGGGTTTACAGAATGTGTGCGTGAGCCACACTCCCACACACGTCAGTAGAGGCAGTCTTCCTGAGTGTAATGTAGTGTTTGCAGTTTTCAAACAATTCAATACGTTCATTACAACCTCCCTAAAACCCTGCTGCCTCGGCCCCTCCCCTTATTACCTCATGGGTCCGCCCCTGGTTCTAGCTTTTGTTTTTCATATTTTTCTGCATATGCATTCGCTGCTGTGTCCAAAAGTTTAAATACTTTAAGCTCAAATTAAAAATGATTCCCCCTTTTGTCCGGCGGCGGCTCAGTCAGTGCTTTGACTGGAAGCCGTGGGGTTGCCGGTTCAAGTCCCCGACCAGACCTTAATATGGAGTGTGGACTGCTACTCGGAGAGGTCCCAGTTCACCTCCTTAAGTAAATACCATGATTTCTTTAATGTGTCTGATGAGCAGCATACACTGAGACAAGCAAGCTAACTCTCTGAATTAAAAGTATATTCATGAATTACCGAGATAACTTCTTTCAATGTTGCTGTTGCTATTATTCAGTATAACACACACACACACACACACACACACACACACACACACACACACACACACACACACACACACACACACACACACACACACACACACACACACACACACACACACACACACACACACACACACACACACACACACACACACACACATACACACACACACACACACACACACACACACACACGGCGTCATCACATTCCCTCTAACGGTACGTCCACAGGGCAGCGTGCGTTGAAGCTTGCCAGTGGGCGTGTCTGGCGTGGACCAACAACCAATCAAATTCATCTCCCGCCCCGGACACACAAGCATGCGGTTTGATTGGCTAGAGCTTGTACTGGCATATATTTTGATTGGCTGGCGATTCCGTCGACGCTCGAAAAGTTAAACCTTTCTCAGCTTTCGAAGCCAGCAACGGAGGCAAAGCGACGGAGCCACAATGCAGTTCGGCAAAGCGGGACGTCACCCCATTCAAAGTGAATGGGAAGCGTCTCCATTGAAGCACGCCACGCTGCCGTGTGGACGTACCGTAACGGCTCGTCCACACGGCGGCGTGCGTTGAGGCTTCAGCCCGTTCACTTTCAATGGGGTGAAGTCAAGCTTCGCCAAACTGCATTGTGGGATCGTTGCTACGCGTTGCTCGCGTTGTTCGCTGCAAAAGTTGGGCATGTTCAACTCTTGAAGCATCGGTGGAAGCGTCAGCCAATCAAAACACATGCCAGTACAAGCTCTAGCCAATCAAATTGCTTGCTTGTGTGTCTGGGGCGGGAGATTCATGTGATTGGTTGTTGGTCGAGTTTCAGACACGCCCACCGGCAAGCTTCAACGCACGTCACTGTGTGGACGTACCGTAAGGAGCTGTTGTCCTTAACTCATCAGCTTCAAAGAGTCAATGCTTCAGACATTCAAACTGTGACTTTTGTTTTTAGATCAGCAGCAGTTTTTAAGGAAGTGAGGAATGGCAGCCGTCTTACACCCACCATAAATGTTAAAAATAGACGTATTAATAATATAAAAGAGATGATCTCACCGGCACACGATGGTCCTCCAGCTTCCTGCAAACACACATCCTGTAAATATGTAAAGATGAAGGAGAATAAAAAAACAGTCACTTCGTAGAACATTACCTTTGAATTTCCTCGAATATCTATTAATAATAAATAATATAATGAACTTTATTTAAATAGCACCTTAAAGCAAGATGCAGCCCGAAGTGTAACACCGGAGGGAACGATGGAGTGAGGCACCATCATGAAACATAACATATCAAACATAAATCTTTCTGCCACCTTTGGTCCGTGAAGTTTATTCAAAGGAATTGGACTTGTATCAGGAAACAATGGGGACATGTGGATATTGTTCTGGAGTACCGAGTGAATAATTGAGTAATAGGAAGGAGCAGAAACGGCATCAGAAGGGGATCAGTGTTTCCTCAGGGAGAGTTACCTTCTGATGAGAACAGATGTCCCTGTGACGAGGAGCACAGTGAGCAGAGTGAAGAGAACCAGACGAACTACCGGCTGGACGCCAAAATGTCCGCCTGGGAAATAGATTACATAAAGATGTTGAACATAGACAACAACTACACCTCCCAGCATGCTTTTCACTAGCAAACACAGAGCTTGACATGACATTACATTTAGCTGAGGCTTTTATCCAAAGCGACTTACAATAAGTACATTCGACCGGGAAGATACAACCTTGAAGAAAACAGAATCATATAAGAACATCAGGTTTCATAGAGCCAAAAATTTCAAGTGCTACTCAACTGGCTTTAGATCAGCCAGCCCTTTATTAGTATATAAGTGCTTTGTTAGTAATTCTATCTCTGGAAGTGGAGTCCAAAGAGATGAGTTTTCAGTCTGCGCCGGACTTTTATACTTTTTTCCATCTCTGCAGAAGGTTAGTTCATTTTCGAACATCACAAGTTTAGCCTCCAACCTCTGTTTCTCCTGTGGAATATGAATCCTGTTATTGTTATAGTTTGTATTAGATATGATGAGAGTTTTACTGTGTGCGGCTGGATATCTCCGCTCTGCGGCCCCCAGCCGGCTCTCCGCCCGGCAGCTCAGCACCTCCTGCAGGTACGGCACCGAGCTGAGCAGCCGGGCCAGGCCGCTCTGCTGGTTCTTCACCTCCAGGTCCTGCATCGGGGTCCCGGAGGCCGACAGCCAGGTAACGTCGGGCAGCGGTTGGCCCTCCACCTCACACTGCAGCCTCCGGGGGGCGCCGTCTGAACCCGGCTCCACCACGGACATGTTCAGGATCTGGGGTTGAACTGCAGAAATAAACCACATTTTGACAATATCAAGAAAGATGTTCTTCGTAAAGATTGGTAGAAAAAGCCAGAGCCAGCAGCTCCACATACAAACCTGGCCTTGGTCCAAAAACATCCACTCTTTATTACTGTTGTGTAAAAAACAGGAACTGTCACATTTTCTGAATTTTAGTACAAAAACATGTTTTGTTTTTTTACATCAATGCAGAAGATTAAACTGGAAATACATGTTGTTACCATGCTGGGATCTCAGCAGCTCTGAGTTGATCGCTCAGTCCTCACCTGTCACATAGAGCTGCGTCTCTTTTTGGAAATGTTGCCGCACACCCTCCAGCTCCACCCTGCAGAAGAATGTGCCGTTATCACCCAGTTGGACCCTTCTGATGAAGAGGGACAGCTCCCCCCGACGAAGGTCACCGTACGTAGAATATTTGAACTGAGACTGTGCACAGCCGCGTTTTCCCTCCATGGACTCGTTTCTAACTGAGCAGATGAAGAACGGGAGGGCGTTTGATTGTCTCGCCAGCCATTTCACGGTGATCACCCCGGAGTAGTGCTGCTGTCCGGGATGAGTGAAGGAGCAGGGGAGGACCACGTCTTCTCCTCTGGGGACAAAGACCACCGGAGACACCGCCATGTCCCAAGAGACCGAGCGAGACCCTGAAGAGGAAGATCACATCCAGATGAGTGGGTTTGTGGATAGCTCTCTGACTTATCGTTGATTAAGGTTTATTTGAAGGGGTTAGCCCGTTGAGATGAACCCTCTAGTTTTTGAGGGGTTCTTTCTTAACGCAAACCAGAGGTCTGGGTTGGGAGACTAGGAGACTTCCTGCAGAAAGAAGTCAGGTCCATTTAACGCCATCACCAGAAAAACAACATATGTCTTCCTTCATCAGAATGCTTTTTAAATATAGTTGTTTTATATTTGTGAAGAGACTTTGCATTCATAATGGGATTGTACCTGATGGTGCTGGATTACAATGGCCAACGATGGCAATCAACATGAAAGTTTGTTTAACTTCTATTTACCCTTAAGTCTTTTTTATGCAAAACAAAAATCATTTGTTCTACCCACAGCGGGGACATTTCCGTTTGTTACAGAAACCCTAACACCTGCACTATGTTCTGTTGCCTAGCTTTTTTTAAACTCAGTTCATCTTCAACTCTTTAACTTTTGTTAACTACTCAAACTACTTCTAATTGGGCAGAGTAAAAGGAGAAATGCTCGTACCAGTGATGAACCCCCAGAGAATAAAGAAGGTCTGCTGCTGCCACATCCTCAGGCTGAACCTCGAACGAGAAGAGAGGAAACCTTCAAGCTTAAACAGCCAAATCAGGAAGTCGTGTGAAACTAAACGCTTCCTGTCAGTCTCAAGTGAGAAGTGGCCTAGAGCCAGTGGCGACTGGTCGTTAGGGGCTGCTGGCCCTAGGTGACCCTAGTGTCAGCAGAAAGTAATTCAAATAATAATTCCAAAATTATGCAAAAAATATATATCTTACAATATATCTTAAAATATATTTTAAGATCATGTTTAGTCGTCTGATTCTGATACGTTTCTGTTTTAGTCTGCGTTCTTCTGATTAGTGTCTTAGAGCGTACACTCTGTGCACACTCTAAGAAATTATGACTTCTGCTGAGAGGATAAGAAACCCTTCATTCCCTCTCTGTCTACCTGCATCTCTCGACCATCTCACTCTCTCTCTCACTCACTCACTCACTCACTCACTCACACACACACACACACACACACACACACACACACACACACACACACACACACACACACACACACACACACACACACACACACACACACACACACACACACACACACACACACACACACACACACACACACACACACACACACAGTGTGCCTTGAGCTGTGTAGAGCGATGTGGGGCAAGCCCCGATCTAGTCCCTCTCTGTAATTATCATAAGTTGGGCAAAGTGCTGGCAACCCCACCAAAACATCATCTTATAATTCAGAGAGCTGATTGGCTGTAAATAAGTGTGCCGCGAAAAGTGTAGATGAAGAGGAGACGAGAGAGAGCAGCCGATAGCGATTCAAATCTCTATTTTTTTTACTATTGCTTACGTGTTTAAAAAAGCACCAGAAGCTTATATATACACATCTAAGTTTTTGCACATATAAAAACGCCACTGCCTAGAGCACACAACTCAGGGAGTCATGTAAAGGTGTAATGTGTGATCAAATCAGCATTTCTCTCGATTCAACACTGGGACCATGCAAAGTTATTGAAAAAATAGACATTAGGGAAGTAAAAAAAAGATTGGAAAACATAGACACTGTGTCTGATTCACACACACACACACACACACACACACACACACACACACACACACACACACACACACACACACACACACACACACACACACACACACGGTGGTGGTGTTTCTTGTTTCTTGTTTTTTCATCAGTCTAATCATGGAGGTCCGAAGAGTCTGCAGCATTTTGAGTATGTTATCTGTTATTGGAGGTAAGCTCTCTCTCTCTCACACACAAACACACACACACACACACACACACACACACACACACACACACACACACACACACACACACACACACACACACACACACAGAGTTGATTTTTGAATTCAGCAGTGGGGTATTTTCTGACTGTCTGTCATAGTACCAGAGGTTGCGCTAGACTTTTTTGACTGACAGGATCGTAAAAGGTTCGTCAAAATCCATTATTACCCGTCGGCATAGCATTAACTCCCAGATATTTCAATGATCTGTACGGCATAGTTAGGTCTGGAAACGACATAAGGGCATAACACCGGAGCCCTGCTGCGGGGAAACTTTGGCGCTGTTCTGAGTTTGTTCTAATCCGTCAAAATGACGGACTGCTTTCAGATTTTTCCGTCATTGTCAAAAGAATTCCGTCATAGACGGAATATATTCGGTTAACGCGACCTCTGCATAGGACATAATGTTAAAATCTCTTCAGCTTCTGATAATCACAGACCTTATTTGAGGATAACAACCAAAAGGCAACAGGCTTCTTGCAGGGCTGTGTCTCAATGTGTCGTGAAATCAGTTAAGAATGAGTTTCCTCATCTCTTTGCATGTTTTCTTACTGTTCAGTCAGAGGCCTGTACTACGAAGCTGGTTCAACCTAACCTGGATATGTTAACATACGCGCTCTCACTAAACGGTACTACGACACGGGTTATCAAGTGGATCGCTCAAGCCAGCCGTGTCCTATCTAGTTAGGTGCGCGTTCACATGAAAGGGGTGGTATCTGGAGCATTCGACCAATCACAAACATGTGTGTATTAGACATGAAGAAGTTAAACTTTAAACATCCATGACTTAAACACTTTCTCCAGGATCAAAGCCACATAGCTGCACCTGCAAGGTGAATACAGCTGGTAACAGAACAAGTGTTTGAATGCGTACATTAACAGGTTTATGATATCACTGCCCCGTCTAAGACACCATCTGACTTTCATTACATTTGTCTCGAGTGTTTCGTCAACTTAATGTGTTGCTTAAAATAATCCTTCTGCATACAGTATGTGACACTGTGAGTGTTGCACGGCCAGATACGGCTCAGCTGACTCAGATAAGGAGATATATGATACATTATGATGTGATATGCCGCGGACTGTACTTAATGTTACTCTGATCCGGTTACTTATGTTGTGGCAGATATTTAAGTAAGCTTTCTTAACGCTAATGTTATAATAGTCAGATTGCTCTGAAGATGGGAGGTGATATTCTATTAATGTTCACGTTCACACAGTCGCTGATTTTTGCCGGCCGTCTTTCCTGCAACGGCAGCTTTTCTGTATTTCCTTTCTCCTGTAATATGACTTGATCGTTTTAAACTCCGCACACTGAGCTCTGATTGGTCAGCAGGCTTTCACTGAGTTGAGCTCTTAGCCTGCAACCTAACCTGCTCCGGAGCAGGTTAGCCGCTCAGCACAAGTTACCATGGAGATCTAGCCCGCTAAAAAGAGAACCAGCTTCGTAGTACAGTCCTCTGGTCCAATTCATAATGGGACGACTCAATTCAAACTATTTCCTGTTTGCTCTTTACCCTTTTACACTTGTTATAGGGCTTAAGTGGCCCCTGACCTTTGACCTCTAACTCATCACATCCCCCTGCTTCCACTCCTGCTATTAATTATTTGCCCTTCTTGTTTGTTTGTTTGTTTTTTTTGTTTGTTTGTTCACCCCATGTTACGCAGCCTTGGGTCCCTTGAAAGGCGCTATACAAATGAAATCTATTATTATTATTATTATTATTTTTAAAGTGGTGATTCTTGTCAGGGTTTTTGGACTCATTATTGCACCACGTTTGTTTATTGCCTGTAAGTGTTGGCGTTTAACCTCGCAGCGCTGGGCTCCGGAGACGACGGCTGGTCGATGACCATGATGATGATTTATTTTACATGTCATTTGACCTGAAATAAGCACGTTTGTCAGTGTTAATATTATAATATTTACACTGTGGCGGAGCATTAAGGGACATAATTCGCCGTTGTATTGTTGTGGGTGGGCAACGCGACATAGTGTTGCCCCACGGACCGGTTAGAGGGTGGCACCTTGGTGTTCCGGTTTCCTGTTGTTAGCATTCCAGCTTCACAGTAGCAAGCAGCTAGTACGTTCTTGTGTGTGTGGTTAAATAGAAATTAAAGAGTTCCATATTGAACACACCGCCTCCGACTCCCATTCATCGGCTCTACGACACAGAACATTTAAAAACACCAACAGCAGTCCAGTTGCACACATTACATTTAATTTAATGTTAAAATCACAGATTATATTGAGTTGATTAAAACACAAAAGTTGTTCGAAAAATATCACTCGTCACCGGCTTGATCTTCAATATCAGGATACATGTATTTATTATCATTGCAAGAATGGAAGTAGTCATCACACACAGCTGCTTGGGACAAAAGAGTTCCTTTAGTAGAGTCCTTGATATGCTGATATACAAGAGAGGGAGTTACAGTCAACAAGATGGAGGAATACCGGTTCAGAGCAGTATTCTGACATCAGTTCAGATTAGCGAAGGCCTGCGTAAGCAATACACATGACAGTCATATGTCTATCTCTCTAGGCAGGGCTGTGTCATCGTGCCAATCTTAGGAACATAGCTATCATGACTTCAACACAGTGTCTCATGAGCATGTAGTCAGACATCCGGCTACGTACACAGCTACGTAGGGCCTCTGTTATCATGTGCTACTCTGATACAGAAGGAACATTCAGTATTTCCAAACAAAAGTGATGAATATGTCCTTTCACCAATCAGAGAACTGAGACTTTAACAATCAACCAATTGCAGCGCTGGGCTCCGGAGACGACGGCTGGTCGATGACGGTGCAGCCGGAGGTCCGGGCCCTGGAGGGTTACCCCGTGGTGCTGCCCTGCACCTTCAGCCACCCGCAGCACTCCCAGCATACATCTCTGCAGCTGCTGTGGCGTCTGGGCCACGGGCAGGGCTCCTCCGTCCTGTTCCGCTGCACCAGCCGGACAGGGGCCCCCAGCTGCGAGCCGGGCCCCCAGCAGGACCAGCGGTACCGGCTGGAGGGGAACCCGCGGGAGCACGACCTGTCGCTGAGGATCAACAGCGCCGCCCTGCAGGACAGCGGGCGCTACTACTGCCGGGTGGAGGTGCAGGGCCGGGACCACGTCAGCTTCGAGGACAAGATAGGGACCCGGCTCAGAGTGGAGGGTACGTTTACAGAGCACATAATAAAGAACACAGGGATTTTAGTCTCTGCAGACCATTTACATGCACTAACACCTATAGAACACTGCAGGAGAGGGAAGACCCCCACAATGCAGAATAGGGCCTCTTTAAAGGTTGTCTTTCAGCTCTACAGTAAGACATGTCTTGGCATGTTGGGTATTAAAACCTTGCCCCTGTTAGGATCTGTTTTTTTTAATTAATTTTTTAATTTAATTTAATTTGTTTTAATTATCAATGACTGTCGGCTTCCTGTTTTTCTTTGAAGGATGTTCGCCCCCTGTCTGTCATGTCTGTATTTGCTTCCTCTCTGTGTGTTCCCTCCTGTGTGATTGTCTGATTGTGTTCCCCTGCGGCCCCCCCCCTGTCTTTCACCTCCCCTCTCCAGCTGTGTCTTGTCTTGTGTGTTTAGTCTTGCTTGCCCTTGTGTCCCTTGTCAGTTCGTCGTCGTTTTATGGTGGTTTGGTTCCTGTTCCCGGTGTTCTGGATTTCCCTGTTCCGCCCTCCTGTGGTCCCGGTTTGTTTGTTTGCAACTTTGTCTTTTGTTCCCCCTTGCCTGCTCCTGTCGTTTCAACCCACTCTCACAACACAACGTGTAATAGCTACGTTTGTCCACAGGGCAAAACGTAGTATCTTCACAAATAACCCTCTCAAGACGTGACATGGATACAATATTTTGTAAAAACATGGAGCTCAAATCATCTTCGTAATATCTATCAAACTATGGATCCTACACATCCACTGGACGTGGATTCTCCAAGTACAATATACACTGCTCGCTAGAAATGCAATCAAAAAGCATTTTAACGGACAAAGTATTCTACAATTTAGGATTTTCCACTAAATATAATTTGGGTTTCCGCCAATGTTCTTTTTTCTCACTGGGAAAGTTTGCGATCACGTGACACGGACACTGGACACTGGACATTAGAAACGAATAGGACAACCATACTGTATCCATGTCACGTCTTGAGATGGTTATTTGTGAACATACTACGTTCTGCCGTGTGCACCAACATAGCTGTTACACGTTGTTTTGTGAGACTGGGTTGTTCGCTTTTGTATCGAAACAGCTTTGTATTTTAGTAATTAGACACTCGCTTTAATTGACATCCCCTTACCTGCCTCCTTGTGCTTTTGGGTCCGCAATCTTGCCAAACCTTGACAGCCCCCTCTCCCTCTCTCCTGCAGCTCCTCCTAAGATCCTCTCTCTGTGGGCGGAGGGCAGCGAGCAGTCTGGGTTCACCGCCCTGTGTCGGGTGCAGGGTTCCCCGCCGCCGGACGTCCAGTGGCTGGGTACCGAGGGGTCCATGCTGGAGGGGGCCATGCTGGAGGGGTCCCACCCCCTGGCTCAAGGCTCCAGGGAGTCTTTCCAAACGGTGAGCCAGCTGAGGGACGTGTCTCCGGGGCAGCAGTACACCTGCAGCGCCTCAAATCCACTGGGCAAGGACCAGGCCGTCCTGTACGTGCTGCCCCCCCGACCCCATGTGGGCGGGGCCTCTACTCCCCTGCTGCTCCTGCTGTCCCTGCCTCTGGGGGCCAAGGTGCTCCTCCTCCTCCTGCTGGGGGGGGTGTGGGCGGTGCATGGCGTCCGCTGCTGGAGGAAGTAACCTGCTCTGGTTTTAAATTGAAAATGTTGAACCCCTCCTTGTGCTCGTTTATCCTCCCTTTACTGTGGTTCTCTGTTTTAACTGCTTGCACATTAACACAATGCATTTTAAGAACATATTCACAAAGCATACAGAACACAATAAACACATCGAGGCACATAGATTAACTACGGAACAGTTGACAAATCCGAAATAAAATACCAATAATATTACAAATAAAAGAATGGATACATTATTAATACTCAGGTATACATTAATTAACTTCATTATATTGTTCTAAACTTGACCACATTTTATTTAACTCCCTTTTAAGTTGTAAACAATGACTCATAATACTGGTTTACATGAATAACTGCAGTGAATATACAAGGAATAGACACTGAAAATGTATTCAAAAATTGACATTTTATCGATTTCGATATAGGGTTACTGTATAAAACACCCCCATTACTTGGACTATTCCTTGCACCCCCTAGCATAAGCCCGAATGGTGTCAACCACAGTGCAGCACTAACTGCACTTATTGTCATAACAAGATCGCCAGGACACCAGTAGCGATGGACAATCGGGAGTGTTGTTCAATTTATGTGTTCTGGACATGTGTGCGTGCATGAAAATGTAAGTGCATATATTCTTGCCTAGTTTTGTTATTGGTGGTTTGATGTTCATAATACAGAGCTTACTCTGAAATAAAAGGCAGTTAGCAATAGCCGCTAACTTTGCCATGCTGACTATGGGACAGCACGAGGTGCGGCCGCACCAGGCACGCTCCCTCACATTGCATAATGAACAATGTAACGTCAAGTTGATGCGTTACTGTAACGCAACTACCCTTTGCGGTAACTAATAGCGTTACTAGTTACATATTCCCATTAAGTAACGTCGTTATAGTTACTGTGATTTAAATGGGTGCGTTGCTGGGTTACATTATGTGATCCAACGGAACCGAATCTCCCTGCGGATGTAATTTATAGGCGAATACAGAGATGTCCTCTCACAGCACCATGGAAAAGTGAAAGTGACCAGAGAGGAGTGACGATTGGTTAACGCGGGGAAACATTTCAGGGTAAGCCAATCAGAGACAGAGTTGGGCGGGTCTTGCCTTATGGGGGAAATACACAGACTCACAAACACTTGCTAAGGCTAACACACACACACATACACGGCAACGCCCACCAACAGCACACACACACACACACACACACACACACACACACACACACACACACACACACACACACACACACACACACACACACACACACACACACACACACACACACACACACACACACACACACACACACACACACACACACACACACACACACACACAATGGCAGATGCAAGTATCAGCGAGAGCAGCAGCGCATTTACAACTTGGAGATATAACCACTAGGGATGCCAGTGATTATTCGATTATTCGTTACAGTCTCCATAATCGAATATTATTTTTAAAAATCGATTTTATTTATATATATTTTTTAATTATTATTTATGTTTTTTTTTCTGGCTTAGTTTCAACCAAAATATAGACTAATGCTAATAATAGTAATAGTATTAATAATTGTAAATGGCCATTGGTCACACCACCAGTTTGTTTTACTGTAAACTTGGAGGAAGCCTGCGTGCAGAGCAGACTGCTGCTGCAGCACGCTACACACCGACCGCGTCGCCGGACTCTCCTGCGTATTTGCCGACTTCGCGCACTGGAACACACCGCAAATCCGAGCCGAGCACGTATGAACTGCGCATGAGTGAGTGACAATAACTCTCCTTACCAGCAGGCGGCGGTAGTGTGTATTCATCATTCAAAAGAGGCAACAACCGGAACAACCGGAAGACAGAGAAGAAGAACAGACTCCGTGATATAAACAAACAACAAATAGCGTTTTTCTTTCCATTTTCACTCTCGTCCATTGAAAACATGAACGAACAGGAGCTCTATAATCCGATGTGGTGAAATAGCCGTCCGTGTGTGTTCCATCTTCCATTTTAAATCATTTGTTTACCTCCCTCACTTCCGTTAACGCTTCTCATGCACTGATTCGCTAGCTGAACAGCCAATCAGTGTTATCCCTTTGTCCGACTTACGGTGGTGTTCCCGACGCAAGAAAAGGCGTGTGAAGGACACTGTTCAGGAACTAGTTGATGCTCTGTATGTGATGACTACTTCCATTCTGGAGAGGATCACAGATACATGGATCCTGAGGTTCAAGCTCAAGCCGGGGACCAGGGAGAGCTTTTTATGAATTTCCTACGGTGGTCATTTTTTACCAGAACACCATCAGTGTTACAAAGTTGACTAAACCTCAACATTCTATGAAAGTGGTGATCAATAATGTTATATGTTCAAATGTTCAAATGTCTACTGTGGAGGATATCATCATGTGAAGCAATCGAATGTAAAACACAACATTTATGATGGAAGTAGTAAATAAAGTCATATTTGACCCGAACCCACCAGGAGGGATAAACAACACTTCAAAATGAATATTTAACAAACACTGTGGAACGAGCTCCTCATCGATATCAATCAAAGGTCTGCACAACTTCAGACTGAAAACACACCTGCTTCCACTGCACACTGGCACACACACACACACACACACACACACACACACACACACACACACACAATTTGAGTAATTAAACATTTTTCTCACATTGCTTTGTTTGATCCCAGCAAATATACCCCAATGTTTATTGCTGTTTGTTTCTTTATGTTTTATTGCTGTTATTGTAAATCACTTCTAATTTACTTCTGATAATAAATAGGAATTTAAAACAGCGTCTGCATTTGCAGCACATTAACGTCTTTGAAATGAATACAAATAAATAAGTGTTGTACAATCAAACATAAATAAAGAAAAAAATAATTAATTAAATTAGTGCACAATCTTTAAAGAGTATGCTTTTCTTGGTGCTCCCTCTCCTGTTGTTCTATAGGTGTTAGTGCATGTCAATGGTCTACAGAGGTTCAAATCCCTGTGTTTCCTAGAGAGGGAGTTTCCTATGAAGGAATCCATGCATTGTGTATTCATTGATTATGTAACAAGTTATTATAGAGTTTAATTGTCCTTTTACCTGAGACGTTTGTCATTGTTAACAGTGGAATATTTAAATGTCTGTTCAACCTGAGAATAAAAGAAAAACAACAGCAGTCCAGTTGCACACATTAGATTTGATTTAATGTTGAAATCACAGATGAAATGGAGGTTATTAAGACACAAAAGTGATGAATATGTCCTTTCACCAATCAGAGAACTGACACTTTAACAATTAACCAATTCCTAATGATATTCTCCAATAAAATAATATAAACCCTAACTCAGTGTTTATTCAGTCAATCCAGAATCTATTTTTATTACCATATGAAATATTATTATTGTTACGTCCCCCTCTAGGGTAGAGGAAAACAACACACACCAGAATGGAAATGGTAATAATTATAAATGGGTTTAATGAATAACCACAAGGGTGCACAACAAAATGAAAGCAAAAATAGCCTAAACCAAACAAAGAAGCCAAAAGGGCGCAAATCTACTGCAAGTAACAGAAAGAGGACTCTAGTTGACACACCTGAGATCACTTCCAATCAACACTAATGGAAGGAGGCTGCAGGTAGATGCAGCTAACAAGGGAAACTAAACACGCTACTCGAAACACATATCTACTAGCTTAAGTCTGTAACGTCCACACAGGAGCAAGATGTGTGAGGCATCTGATTGCAACAGAGCCTCCCGACTGATAGCTGTCCCCAGGCTTTGGAGAGTCATCTCTGGCAGGTGTGCGCTGGGATGGCACGGGGATTGGAGCGCGTCGGGCCCGGCGTGCTCCAATCAGTATCTTCGGAGGCGGAACCAGGAGATGGTAGCCAATGACGTTGAAGTAACCACACAGCTTATTTACATAAGAAACAGCAAAACAGGATTAACAGGACCGGAGAGGCGACAGCCGTCACAACCATGTATATGAATAATAAAGCTACCAAACATAACAGAAACTGGACCGATACAAATAATCTAGCTGGTGAGATAGCATCAGTTAGCTCTAGCTATATCTTTCTGTTGTATATTCAAAAAGGATTTGTATCCATAGAAGAAGAACACATAGTCAGTGTGACATTGGTTTTGTTAATGTTGAGTTTGGACAACGCCTTCTAGTTTTTTGGATCCAAAAAATTACACAATTGTTACAGAGTTAAGAGCTCAAATGAACTTTCATTAAGACGAAAACACGGACAATATAATAATAATATTGTTGTTGTTCGTAAACATCATTTACTAAAAGAACATCAGGCGGTGTTCAAGAAGGCTTGAAGGTTTTAAATTAAGTGCGAATTAGGGAAATGATCACATCGATTTCTACAAATGTTCTATTGCAAACAGTGGAGTCGCCCCCTGCTGGATATAAGAGAACATGCCCGTTTAAGACACCTCTGCATTAGCTTTATTTTTTCAGGTTTATCCTCATGGGACAAGCCAGTCTCACGGCATTTCGTGTTATAGTCACGAAATAAATGTTACCTATTGATTCGTGTTCACCAACACGATTTCCCCCTTTTTCTCGTGTCACACAGAACGATTTTAAAAGCAATGTATTTCTATTGGTAGTGTGTTTCGTGCCTGCACCACGTCTTTTTGTCCGGTCGGGTCTTGAAAGACCGGAAGCTGTGGGGTTCATAAAAACATGTTCTTACTCAATATCAAGCCACGATTATTGATTTTATTTTAAATTCTATAATGTCGGACTTTTTTTGCCGTCTATCAAGAAAAGAAATGGGGCTCAGAGCCTCAGAATACTGAAATCTGTATTTTTTAAATAGTTTTTCCTTCTAATTTGTTATTCTTTGGTGCAGGCCCGAAACATACTACCAATAGAAACACACTGCTTTTAAAAATGGGGAAATCGTGTTGGTACACACGAATCAATAGATTACATTTCGTGACTATCACACGAAATGCCGTGAGACTGGGTTGCATGAGAAGTACCAGTAGCTAATCTGGCGCTAGCACTGGTTCAGACACCAGTGGATTGTGTATGGATGAGTTTTGTCCATGCGGTTTTTACTCAACGGGA
Source organism: Notothenia rossii (assembly GCF_949606895.1). Lineage (NCBI taxonomy): Eukaryota > Metazoa > Chordata > Actinopteri > Perciformes > Nototheniidae > Notothenia > Notothenia rossii. Next base: position 1,935,992 of record NC_136905.1, read on the forward strand.
AAAAAGACGGGTTCTTTGTAGCAGACAGGATGTGCAGCTTTGCAGCAGTCCTCGTCCCTCCAGCCAAAGCCGTCCTCCAGGCTCATGATGGCACACTGACCGTCATGATCCGGGCCGGGCTCCCCTTCCTCCCAGTTGGTGTCTTCGACCGCGGACCCGTTCACCCAGTACCACTCCCCGGACATGGAGCTGCGACGCATGCCGATCCACACCTCCTGCAGGTTGTCTGTGTTGGCCTGGAGGATTTTCTTGCTGATGTGTGTCTGAAGGATGGTCTCTGGGAAGCTGACCAGGTCCAGTTCGTCGTCTGTGCAGTTCTTCAGGGATTCCCGCCAGCCGTCTGCCTTCTTCCCGATCCTCACGATCTCCGGAAACAAGACGCAACCCCTGAAGTCTGTTTGGAAGGTGGCATGAAACAGAACAAACTCAAATCAGAAGCAGGGCAAGTGATAACTATGATCCATAACTTAACCTCTTTAAACAATAGTGGTGACAATATCAACATACAATATTGTTGACAAAATCTAGTAACCAACATCTCTCTGTACTTTTATTGAGAAATAAGAGGAGATACCGTTTTAGACTAAACAATGAAAACAAGAGCTGATATTTTGGTAATGTTCAGTTTGAAGGTGGAGATATATCTGCAAATATGTGGTTCATGTTCATACCTGGGATATGACTGAGGATGGCTGCTGGGTTCCCAAACCGAGCATTTTCCTTTTTTCCCACAAAGTAGACAGCCATTTTTGAGGAGGTGTGCCAGATGGCGCTTTTGCCTGACGACAGAGAAACAGCAACCGAGCGGAAGTCCGTCCCTTTCAAATCCTTCCAGTCTGCACTCTCCAAAGGATCATTTCTCACATGAACACCATCAGTGAAGTCTTTGTGGACCACGATCACTGCGTGGCTATTCGTGTCGCTGATGGTGTTGACGACATAACAGGAGGCGAAGTCCGTCTCTGGGATGAGATTGATGAGCAGGCCCGGGCGGTAGAAGATGGCGCTACCTTCGGTTTCAACCAGCGGAGAGTTCACGTCAAAGGCCTGGACTGTGCTGTCCTTTGACAGAAGTAAAAACGATTTCTTCTCAGCGTTCTTAGCCAGAAACGGAGGGATGTAGTACTTCTGCTTGTCGCTTTGGGCTGGAGGCAGTGAGGTGAACAGCTGCCCACAGGTGCAGTCGTGGTAGACGGCGCAGCTGTGACCAAAGAGCACCGCCACAGGATGCTCGGCGGTCACCTTTCGCAACTCCTTCTCGGTTTTCACCCAGATCTGTTGAACCTGGTAGGGCTGAAGTGAAAATTTTTCGGGCACCGAACCTTCAACCGTTACCTCGTTTTCCTTGTCAGCGTTGACGATAACGAGTTTGAACGGGCTTCTCTCGGTCACCTCTGTGGTGACAATCGCTGCAGGGCTGGTGGTGCGCCGGATCTCAGGCACTGGCGGGATGAAATACTCCGAACTCAGTTTGTCGATGGGTAGAACCAGAGCGGTCTGCAAACTGCTCGACTTCAGGTTGATGGCATGGACGGTGATACTTTTGTCGCTGTGTATTTGGAGCGTTCGGTTGGAGGTTTCTCCCTTGAAGATCTCCATTTTTGCATCCAGGGTGTACTCCCTAGAGACTCCTTTGTTCTGAGTCGGTTCCCTGGTGCTGAATGAATGCTCTTTTATGATGATTTTAGTATTATCATACAAGGCCGTGATCTGGACCATCAATTTGGGAGGATGAAGATAATAGGACGCAATGTTTTCCGGAAAAGCAACAACGAAATCCAGACCGGTGCTGACATCAGGTGGAGGGGCGGAGGATTCTGTGAAATACAAAGAAATCCTTAATGCATTCTTTGAAAAGTAAAAAAGAAAGATCCTCCATGTCACAGACTACACTTTAATACATGGGCCGCACTTTACATTAGGATAACATCAAATGTTAAAATATTACAAAAATAATAAAAGTAACTAATTAGTTTTTTGCAACCACGGAAGAAAATGCCAGACGTGGAAGAAGGGGAATAACAGAGGGGCATTCAGGAGATAAAGAGACTAAAATACCCTTAAGTATTTTTTGAAAGTACTTTTAAATACTTAGTGAACGATGCAGGTAACAACGTCGATAGCCACATTTCACAATGTAGATATACTGCCAGAAAGTGCGGGCGCACCGAGTCATTAAAGATGGTTCTACAGATGTTTGCAAGTTCTTATGTTTTTCACTTCCTGGTCAATGGTCCGGGTGGTTCTTCTTTCAGACTAGAATAAATTAAACCTCCAAACTTCACATCCAGGAGTTTATTTCACTAACTCAAAGTTACACATGCCTTATTTTCATAGCATGTCAGCCAACTTGTAATAAAGAAACACATTGTGTTATTGTCATTCCTTAAGTGGGGAAGTCTCAAGGTGATATCTGTGTGTTGCATTGTTTACCCTCTTTACCTACAGGTGTACAACATGTACACATTTTAACATACAGATCTTTAAAGGCTATTCTTGTGGTACTGCTGCCTTATTAGGTTCATATTGAGCAGAGCATGTTAAGACCAAAAGTCATGTACAGCAACTTCCTTACTTGCAATAAATAAGCACTAATTAGAGGGTTATTGAGGAAAAACTCTCAACTGATGGCTTATTACTTTTAGAATATGGTCATGTAGAATAAGGCATTACTAAGTGTTTTATAATGACTAATAAAGAGCCAATATACTGCTAATATGCATGTTAAATAACAACTAGTTGATGGTGAATTAGTGTACCTAAACATAAAGTGTTACCAAGATATTATTTAAAAGAAAAATCTGCAGGTTATTTGTTCTACTTTTGTGTAGTTTTGCAGTGAAGTGTAGAATTGAGTGAGTCCCTGTGTTTACCTGCACTCCCTGCAGCCACCAGCAGGAGGAGCAGCAGCTTAGGACTCATGGTGCCGGGTCAGAGACAGGACCGGGGGACAATCTGCATCAAAACAAGTCATTCAGAATCAGATCCAGATGCATCTCATCGTACATGTTATCACGTCTCTGAAAGCCTGAGTTAAAGTTGGCACTGCTAACATGTAAAGTCTTGACAAGTATATTTGTCTAATTTCTAGTCAGAATATGTCGTTACACTTGATATCAGACCTAATAACTGAAGTCTTGTTTTTAGACAAGGCATCTTTTGAAGTCAAAGTCTCTTAAAAACATCTGATTTTAGAGGAACATCTCCAGCTAACATCAGGAAACAGGAAATGTCTAAACAAATAATTTTCCCCAGCGAAACACAAGATCTCATTTATCTAATTATCCCATCTTTACTTCAAGAACTCTCACCAAGCCATGTTGTATTTGTTCTATTGGCTGGTTTGTTCACTTATGTGTGTCTGCACTTTCTGGCATTACTCTATTCATATTCTGGTTTTATTTGTGTTGTCGTTTCTGAATGTTCTTTTTGTGTGGTATTGAAATTAAACAATACTAATGAAAACTAATCCAAGCAGCACATAGTAAACTGAAAAAGAAATCAGCCAGCCGGCAATGTGTGGACCTTTTGTCGGTTGAGCTATCAATGTGATGGATTTAGTAGAGAGAATAATGAAAGCCCTTTCTTGCAATGTAAACAAAAGTGGAAAATCATTTGTATATTCAAACCAAATTGAAATGCTTCTTCCCGTGCTACGCCCTTTTACAATTTGAAAATGTGATGAGTATTTTTTCCACAATGGAGCAAACATTCGGACAAACCAACCTGTAAACATCAGCTCCTTTGTGGAGGTAACATTACTTTGAATTATTATATATTTCCTTTAATATCTTTATCCCTCGCAGACCAGAAACAAGCAGCTCCACACAGTTCCAACAACTGGAAACACCAGGCAACCACATCGGTCTGAGTAATATGAAACGTTTGCACAAAGACTTGTTCAGCATTTAATTTGTGTTTAATGCAAATAGAGTTGGAGTGAGGGACTCCATTACAGCACAGACAGGAACCCCTTCCCTCTCTGTGTGATTATTTCATCTTCTCTCCTTTTGTTCTCCTCTTTAAAACACTTCTCCTCACACACACACAGACAGACAGACAGACAAACACACACACACACACACACACACACACACACACACACACACACACACACACACACACACACACACACACACAGTACATGGTGTGTTGCGTTTCTCTGTTTTGCCCTAAAGAGGTCATTTTGGACGGCCTCGTCTCAGCCGTCTCTTTCAAGACTGCAACACGACTCATGAAAGCATTCAATTTAGTAACTCATGGAATATAAGAGGTTTTCTCATTGGTTATAAACATGTAAATAGATTTTGAGTACCTTTTTTAAATGCTAAACAAATGAATGCACTCTGCCCCGCTTTACTTAAGAAATAAAAGGCGATGGGTTCTTCCATGCTCTATTTGTGTAAACATCGACACCATAGTGTTTCCCTGCTCCTTGCTGAGGCAACAATAGTTTTAGGGAACCCACATAACTGAAGACATGTATCGAAGGGACTAACACATCAAAGCCAGGTAGGACTTGTCTGCATGTTATGTTGGTTCCCCCCCCCCCCCGCACACTTGATGTTGAGCTGCAGCTGTGTTTCTCCTGCTCTCTGTTAGCGCTTCCAGCAAACACACGATCTGTAAATGATTTTCTCTGAGGTGAAATGTTGAATTCTCACCTGCTCGTCAGTCGTCAGCTGCCTCGCCTTCAGAGAGACTTCTTCTTCTGTCCTCTGTCCTCCGGGAGGAGACGCACATTTGTCAGTCAAACGCCAGCTGATTTGGAAGAAGTTTGCATAAGAAGCGCATCAGGGTCGATGGGGAGGAGGAACTCTGAAGCCTGGAAACAGATTCATGCTCAGATAAAACTCAAAGTAAGATGTTTTGACTGAACAATAGGATGTACTTTCCAAAAACAAGACCCGATATCTCACTGCAGTGTTACTTCTGAAGTTATCATGTCTCATATCAGGAGCAGAGACATATTCTGACTAGATATCAGACACATGTACTGGGCAGGATTTAGAGTTTTTGTAGTGCAGGTGCATGTTGCAAACAAAATATTATTACAGTGGAAGAAGGGGGCGGGGCGTCTGAAGTCAAAGATGACTTCAGAGTCACCCACAACAAGGCCAACCCAGCTCAAATAATGTTGTTTAATATCTATCAAACTATGGATCCCACTCATCCACTGGACGTGGATTCTAATGGCGCATTCACACTACAGCGCGGAGCTCGCTTTAAGCGTGCCGAGCCGTGCGGGGCCTGTTTTTGGTTGCGCTTCCACTTGGCCTAGTTCCGGCCCGGGGTACTTTTTAACAATTTTTCTGGCCCGACAAAGCTGTGGTTCTCTCGATGCCAACAAGCGGGGCCAACAACCGGGCGGAATATGCTAAACTAGTGACGACTGCTGATTGGTCAGAGAGAATCGTCACAATTGAAATGAAAAAAAAGGTCTGAAAGTGAAAAACGATCTGAAGGTGAAAAGCAATGTGAAACCTGAAAAAACAAGATTTGAAACTGGACAAATAATTGTTTTGAATCTGAAAACGAAAAATCTGCAACTGAAAAAAATAAGGATTCAAATATGAAAATATGTATAAAAGTGGAATATGAAAATAAATATGTATTCAAAAAAATTGCTGAACTGAATCAAAATTATATTCAACCTGAAAAATGATTTAAAATACTTATTTTTATTTTGAATCCATCATTGTATTTTTAAAATTTCAGGATAAAAACTTGAACTTTCAAATAAATTGTATTTTTTTGAATGATCAAAACGTATGACCCTGAAATAGCTCCATAGCGGTGCCGTTTCTCTATAGATCCATGCTGAACTGAACCTTCTGTTTCGTTCTTCTTCTTCTTCATCTTCTTTAACTTGCAACCAGACGAGCATCATCGCCACCTACTGTATCACTGCAGCATTGTTCTTTGTTAGTTCCGTTTCATTACAATGACTTCCGTTACAGCAAGAATCCCCCTCTCACACACACAGGTGAAACACATGCACATTCCCAACTGAGAACCTTTCAGTAAAATGTTTTCAGTTGCGTGTGAGGTTAATTTTCAGTAGTGTGTGTGTGTGAGGTGTTCAGTAGTGAATGTGAGAGTATTTCAGTAGTGTGTGTGCAAGGCCAGATGTTTTCTGTAGTGTGTGTGTGAGGTTAATTTTCTGTGAGGGGCCGTACAGGCCGTAATTCATACTGGTCCTCTCACGCACATACATTCTCCTTTTACATACATATATTTTATAATATATTTTATAATATATGTATGTCTGAAGACAATATATGTATGCAAGAGAAGTATGTATGTGAGAGAGAAAGTACAGTGGAAACAGAAGGAGTATGGTTGAAACGGAAGGCAGGTCATTATCGCGCTGTGATTGGCTCAGAAGGTCGAGCGGGGCGGGTTCATGTTCAGAACTTCTGATTCAAATCAACATTCTTCTCTTGCATACATATATTGTCTTCATACATACATACATTCTTCTCTTGCATATATATATTGTCTTCAGACATGCATATATTATAAAATATATGTATGTAAAAGGAGAATGTATGTGCGTGAGAGGACCAGTATGAATTACGGCCTGTACGGCCCCTCATAATTTCCAGTTGCGTGTGTGTGAGGTTAATTTTCAGTAATATGTGTGAGGCTTGATTTTCAGTAGTGTGTGTGTGAGGTGTTCAGTGGTAAATGTGAGAGTATTTCAGTAGTGTGTGTGCAAGGCCAGATGTTTTCAGTCGTGTGTGTGCAAGGTGAGTTTGAATTTTGGCCTACACGGTCCCTCATAGTCTCGGATTGTGTTCACACCGACCCAAATGAACCGCACCAAGCGGCTAAACGGACCAGGGTTCGATTCAACCGGACTACACAAGCCAGGTGTGAACGCACCCTAAAAGTACAATATAAACTTCTCGCTAGAAATGTAATCAAAAAACATTTCAACCACAAACTATCCTATAATTTAGCATCACGGCTACAGGTCAGAGTCACTGAACGGCCCTCCTCTATCTCAGCAGAGGGACTCACTGATCTGGAGGAAATACAATAAACAATACAATTGAGTAAAAATACATCAAGTTGTATTTAAATGATAAATAGTTATCTGTGTGGGAGCATCTGGAATTTGGAAGTGATCTTGTGAAAGTTATGGAGGCGTGTGGCGCAGTGGGTTGTGCGTTGGTGTTGGGATCAGGTTCAAACCCCACTGCATGTCGTTGTGTCCCTGAGACACTTCACCCCAAATGCTCCTGTGGGGCTTGCCCTCAGTGTTGAGTATGCTTTGGATAAAAGCGACTAACAAGTGACATGTAATGTAATGTAAAGTTATAGAGCTGAAGAAAACAAGTACATGTATTTATTTATTATAGCCAAACAAGTTTTAACCAAATTATATTTTGTTTAAGAAAGGTTTATACTTTGTAAAACAGCAACACTTTATTGTGTAGTGGGTGTTACTGGGGTTTAGCTCATCAAGCATGTGAATCGACTAAAGAGGAAGTAGAGCATCTCTTAACAGCCTGATATCCGTCTGCTGCTCATTGCTTCAGAGGAAAGTTATCTTTGAACACATCGCTCCTCCTTCACTGTGAGTAGAAACAGTTTATTGATGTAATGATTCTGTAAACCTCCTGTGAACATGATTTAATCTGACATGTGTTATAGTCTCACAGAGATGAGAGCAGCAGCTATGAGTCTAACTGCAGCAGCCAGTGGATTAGTCGTCTTCCTGCTCTCTGTGTCAGGTACTCTCCATCTACACTTACATTCATCACATGAACAGAGGGGATTCTGGGAAATGTGGGACTTGTAACAGCAGGTGGAAATAAGTGGAATAGATGTGTGTAAAAGGTTAACTCCGTGAAGCAATACAAGTCATTGAAGAATGAAATCTTTCTGTGCCAGGTACTCTACACTCTTGCTTACCTTCGCCACATAGACATTGATCTTTTCTTTAACCACCTTGTTCTTTGCAAACAAAAAGCTTTCATTGTATCCAGAATATGTTCACATTTTTAGTAGCTTGTGCCTTCATCTTGTACCTTACATACAACCTGACCTTTGTTCATGACCCCATCATAGTAATACTTCTTATTCACGTTTAATAAAGTAAGCTCATCTTCAGTTGTCTTAGTTTGACTCTTGTCATTGAATTCAACTGTGCTATCATTTATCTGGCTGCTCCTTTTGTCTCAACTTCTCTCATGTCGCCATACCTCTGCCCCAAACCCTTCTCGTTCCTTCTCTCCTCTCTGACCTCAGTGTTATATTCCCACGCCCTGAGTTAAAAGCAGTCTTCTTCTTTTTCTTCTCTGTATATCACACAGAAGCAGCTCACACCTCAGTGTTCTGCATTTCTTTTCTTTGTTCACACTTGACTCAGCAGGAAGCAGACACAGAGTGAACAGAGAGGGAACTGGACCAGGAAACCACAGACTTGTATATTAATAATGTTCCTAATCTGTTTCTGTTCATGCATCTTAACACCTTGTGTTTGGACTTATGTTCTGGTTTAGTTCAGAAACAACAAAGTCATACATTAGTATTTGTAGCAGTTATAAACTGCCTTCAAAGGAACTACCAGGCTCCTCTTGTCTTGAGTGGGACATGTTTATACTGTATATGTCTTCCATCCACACATCCTCATCGTCTACAAAAGCCTCTCTCTCTTCGAGAATCATTTCAAGGCCTCACACACAAGGACTCTAACAGCAGGCCCAGCTAGGAGTAAGATAACCAGGATCTACTATTTCCACACATTTATGGTCAAGTACACCTGAACTCCTCTGGTGTGATATATCGTGTGTGTGTGTGTGTGTGTGTGTGTGTGTGTGTGTGTGTGTGTGTGTGTGTGTGTGTGTGTGTGTGTGTGTGTGTGTGTGTGTGTGTGTGTGTGTGTGAGAGAGAAGCCCTGCTCACTGGAAACTCCCAACTGAACAACTCCCCAATTGGTGAATGGCTCTAAATAAATAACTAAATAAATGCTGTGCCGGTGCTAGGCTAAGCTAGCTGGCTAAAGCAAATAAGACTGGAGTTAACATTAGTAAATAAGTGCATTTATTCAAGTGCTGTACATAAGTAACATTTTTGAAATACTTGTACTTTACTTGAGTATGTTCATGTTTTACCACCTTGTTCTTCTAGCCATCTACAATTTAGAGGTACATGGTGTACTTTTACTCCACTACATGTATTTAATACCTTTAGTTACTTCACAGATGTGGATGAATCATAACTGCACTGTAGCTCTGCACGTATGACCAATAAGAAAAAGCCTGAATGATGTGAAATATAATCAAGTCTTAAATCAGACTTTAATTCCACCTGGAGTAAATCCACAAGCTACCCTGCAGTCAGGGCCGAACTGGGACAATAAGTCAGGCCGGGAATTAAACACACAGCCGGCTACTACCACCATTTTTTTGTGCCATTTTGCTGGATTTACTTGTCAATATTTACAGCATTGTTGCCCGTAGTGATAGCCCTACACTTTAAATCTACTACCCCAGAATAAATATATGGACACGGTTACTGTTTAAAAAATTGTGCAAATGTATTTGGGAACCTGTCCATGTGAACATGTCCTCAAATCCTCTAGGGGGGTCTGGGGCATGCTCCCCCGGTAAGATATATTATTTAATTTTGGAGTTAAGTGCATCAATCTGGTGCCCTTTGAGGGGAAAATAAAGAGACTATGGAAACACACATATGAAACAGAACTGTATACATTTAAATAATAGCTAGTGATAGGGGAGTGAGGCGTTCAGGTGACAGCAGAAGGTGGGAACTGGCAGCATGTCTTTCAGTTAGTTAATGTCCGCAGTTAGTGATAGCGGAGTGAGGCGTTCAGGTGACAGCAGAAGGTGGGAACTGGCAGCATCTCTTTCAGTGAGTTAATGTCTGCAGTTAGTGATAGGGGAGTGAGGCGTTCAGGTGACAGCAGAAGGTGGGAACTGGCAGCATCTCTTTCAGTTAGTTAATGTCTGCAGTTAGTGATAGGGGAGTGAGGCGTTCAGGGGACAGCAGAAGGTGGGAACTGGCAGCATCTCTTTCAGTTAGTTAATGTCTGCAGTTATTGATAGCGGAGTGAGACGTTCAGGTGACAGCAGAAGGTGGGAACTGGCAGCATCTCTTTCAGTTAGTTAATGTCTGCAGTTAGTGATAGGGGAGTGAGGCGTTCAGGTGACAGCAGAAGGTGGGAACTGGCAGCATCTCTTTCAGTTAGTTAATGTCTGCAGTTAGTGATAGGGGAGTGAGGCGTTCAGGTGGCAGCAGAAGGTGGGAACTGGCAGCATCTCTTTCAGTTAGTTAACGTCTGCAGTTAGTGATAGGGGAGTGAGGCGTTCAGGTGACAGCAGAATGTGGGAACTGGCAGCATCTCTTTCAGTTAGTTAATGTCTGCAGTTAGTGATAGGGGAGTGAGACGTTCAGGTGACAGCAGAAGGTGGGAACTGGCAGCATCTCTTTCAGTTAGTTAATGTCTGCAGTTAGTGATAGGGGAGTGAGGCGTTCAGGGGACAGCAGAAGGTGGGAACTGGCAGCATGTCTTTCAGTGAGTTAATGTCTGCAGTTAGTGATAGGGGAGTGAGGCGTTCAGGTGACAGCAGAAGGTGGGAACTGGCAGCATCTCTTTCAGTTAGTTAATGTCTGCAGTTAGTGATAGGGGAGTGAGGCGTTCAGGTGACAGCAGAAGGTGGGAACTGGCAGCATCTCTTTCAGTTAGTTAATGTCTGCAGTTAGTGATAGGGGAGTGAGGCGTTCAGGTGGCAGCAGAAGGTGGGAACTGGCAGCATCTCTTTCAGTTAGTTAATGTCCATAGTTAGTGATAGGGGAGTGAGGCGTTCAGGTGAAAGCAGAAGGTGGGAACTGGCAGCATCTCTTTCAGTGAGTTAATGTCTGCAGTTAGTGATAGGGGAGTGAGACGTTCAGGTGACAGCAGAAGGTGGGAACTGGCAGCATCTCTTTCAGTTAGTTAATGTCTGCAGTTAGTGATAGGGGAGTGAGGCGTTCAGGTGACAGCAGAAGGTGGGAACTGGCAGCATCTCTTTCAGTTAGTTAATGTCTGCAGTTAGTGATAGGGGAGTGAGGCGTTCAGGTGACAGCAGAAGGTGGGAACTGGCAGCATCTCTTTCAGTTAGTTAATGTCTGCAGTTAGTGATGGGGGAGTGAGGCGTTCAGGTGACAGCAGAAGGTGGGAACTGGCAGCATCTCTTTCAGTTAGTTAATGTCTGCAGTTAGTGATAGGGGAGTGAGGCGTTCAGGTGACAGCAGAAGGTGGGAACTGGCAGCATCCTCTGTGGTTCCTCCTGATGTAATTGTTGCTGTAGAACATGTTTCAGTGTGATGATGGTGCACCATGACTCATTTGAACTGAAGGAGCATGTTCTCTAAAGTGAACTGTTGCTTTAACTCTGAATATGTGACTTCTCTGTGTGAACGTGTTCTTCTCAGCTAGAGTAAACTGGTGGAATGACTCCAGAGTGAGTTCACTGACGTGTTCCTGAGATGATAGAAAACTCTGTTTACCTTATCTTCTGATTTCTCCTCAGGACTCCAGGCTGAAGGAGAACTCACCTCAACAGGTAACGTGCTCAGTTTATTCACCCTGTTACTCTTTAAGTGATTACAGTCTGTAAACAACCATTATCATAAAACATGATGCAGTTTAAAGACTTCACTAACTCATCCTAGTTTCATCGTTTATGATGTTACCATGGAAACCAGGATATACTTCAAAGGTCAACAACAAACCATCATCACCTTTTCATCACCACCAGTTTCATGATTATACTTTATAAAGACCATCAGATCATCACATGTTACAACCATGCTGGGTTTCTCCAACAGATCATCACATGTTACAACCATGTTGGGGCTCTCCATCACAACATAACACGTTACAGCCATGTTGGGGTTCTCCATCAGATCATCACATGTTACAACCATATTGGGGTTCTCCATCAGATCATCACATGTTACAACCATGCTGGGTTTCTCCAACAGATCATCACATGTTACAACCATGCTGGGGTTCTCCATCAGATCATCACATGTTACAACCATGCTGGGTTTCTCCAACAGATCATCACATGTTACAACCATATTGGGGTTCTCCATCCGATCATCACATGTTACAACCATGTTGGGGTTCTCCATCAGATCATCACATGTTACAACCATGTTGGGGTTCTCCATCAGAACATCACATGTTTTCATGTTTTCAAACACAGATATCACAACACGTGGCATTACGGAGCAAAAATGGAACATTGTCTCACCTTAGCTGTTATTCTGATCAAAAGTCGATAAAAACGATTAAAAATGCTGCTGAAAGTTAATCTAATGTGTCTGTCAGTGTATGTCACTTTGAAAAAAATATTGATAATCCATAATTCCATTTGTATGTAAAAATCGGAGAATAAAAGATAGCTGCTAATGCAATTCCTATGCATACCTCATGAAGAATGTCATGCAGTTGATGAAATTGTGGTGCCGTTCAAGGGAAAAGTCTCATCTTCGTGTTTATATGGCAGCAAAGCCTCACAAATGGGGGTTCAAGATGTGGGGACGTGCTGGACAAAGTGGCTACCTTTATGACTTTGATGTTTGTCAAGGTCCAGAAAATCAGGGAGGGGTAATCACAAGACGAGAAACAGCCGGTCAGGGGAGGAGAAACACAAGGGCAACAGGTGAACACAATCAGACAATTAGACACACCAGGGAAACTAACGACAGGGAGGACAGAACAGCAAAATAACCCCAAAACTAGACACACAAAAACTCAAACCCTGACATATCCCCCCCCTCAAGGAACGGATTCCAGACGTACCTACACAAATTCAAACATCTCAAACTGGGTGGGTGGAGGGGGTCCGGAGGATGGGTCTGGATCAACAGCCCAGGAAAGGCATAGTTTCTAGAGGGGTTCTCGGGCGGACGGCCCTGGGGCAAGGCCGAGTCCATGGAGGGGGTCTCTGGCGGACGGCCCGGGGGCAAGGCAGAGTCCAAGGATTGGGTCTCGGGCGGACGGCCCGGGGGCAAGACCGAGTCCATGGAGGGGGTCTCTGGCGGACGGCCCGGGGGCAAGGCAGAGTCCATGGAGAGGGTATCGGGCGGACAGCCCGGGGGCAAGGCAGAGTTCATAAAGGGGCGAATGCCACAGCGGGCGAACTCAGGGGGCCGGGCACAAGGGCGAGGGCCGCGGCCGAGAAAGTCAGGGGGCCGTGCTCGAGGGCGAAGACCGCGGCACTCAGGGGGCCGGGCTCGAGGGCGAAGACTGCGGCACTCAGGGGGCCGGGGTCGAGGGTGAAGACCGCGGCTCTCAGGGGGCCGGGCTCGAGGGTGAAGAAGGCGTCAACGGGACAACTCCGGAGGACGGGCAGGAGGGCGCTGACGGGACAGCTCCGGAGGCCAGGCAGGACCCGGTGTCGGCCGGACAGGAACCGGAGCCGGTGGGACAGGCTTCGGCAGGATCCCCCACGGAAGAGGACCAGGAGTTGGCAGGACCCCCGGCGAGACAGGTGACGGTGGGACCCCCAACGGGACAGGACATGGGGTTGGCAGGACTCTCAGCGGAACCCCCAACGACACCGGACATAGGGTTGGCAGGACCCTCGGCAGAAGAGTTGTCGGCGGAGCCTCCAACGGCACAGGACATAGGGTTGGCAGGACCCCCGGCAGAAGAGTAGTCGGCGGGACCCCCAACGGGACAGGACATGGAGTTGGCAGGACCCCCAGCGGAACCTCCAACGGCCCAGGACATTGGGTCGGGACTTGAGAGGGGACTCGAGAGGTGACTTGAAAGGGGACTCGAGACGGAACTGGAGAGGAGACTCGAGAGGGAACTCGAGAGGGGACTCGAGAGGTGACTGGAGAGGTGACTTGAGAGGGAACTGGAGAGGTGACTCGAGAGGACACTCGAGAGGGAACTCGAGAGGGGACTTGAGAAGGGACTGGGGAGGGGACTTGAGAAGAGACTTGAGAGGGGACTTGAGAGGAGAATTGAGAGGCAACTGGAGAGGAGAATTGAGAGATGACTCGAGAGGGGACTCGAGAGGGGACTCAAGAGGGAACTGGAGAGGGGACTCGAGAGGAGACTCGAGAGGGGACTTGAGAGGAGACTTGAGAGGGAACTGGAGAGGTGACTTGAGACGGTCGGTATGCCGACAGGACACGGGGAGCTGGCGTTGGCCAGTACGTCGACAGGACTCGGGGAGCTGGCGTCGGCCGAAGAGTAAACAGGTGACGAGGAGCCGGAGTCGGGACCATGGCTGCTGGGCCCGGTACTTGAGCCGGAACCATGGCTGGAACTGGGGCCGGAACCATGGCTGCATGGGCCGGTTCTGGAGCCGGAACCATGGCTACTGGGGCCGGTACTGAAGCCGGAACCATGGCTTGAACTGGGGCCGGAACTATGGCTGTATGGGCCGATTCTGGAGCAGGGACCATGGCTGCATGGGCCGGTTCTGGAGCCGGAACCATGGCTGTGGGAACCGGAACTGAAGCCCGGATCATGGCTGTGTGGGCCGGTTCTTGAGCCGGAAACATGGCTGTGTGGCCCGGTTCTGGAGCAGGGACCATGGCTGCTGGGGCCGGCACTGGAGCCGGAACCATGGCTGCTGGGCAAGGAACCGGAACACGGAACCATGGCTGTGTGGGATGGTACTGGAGGGCACGGTACCATGGCTGTGTGGGCCGGCACTGGAGCAGGGAACCACGGCTGCTGGGCATGGAACCGGATTACGAGCTGGCTTCCTGACCTTGCGTTTCTTTGAGGTCTTTTGGAGGCTCTGTGGACCTCCAAACGTCGGGATCCCAAAAAAGGGTCAGAAAATGAAGACTGGCACTCAGGGCTGCGTGAGAAAACTCTGAGCCATTCAGGCAACGAGCTTCTCAACCATGGCATGTTGGCCACCTCCATTTGTGCCTTTCTGAGGATAGTCTCTTTCTCCCTTCTTGACGAGGTTCCACTCCACTCGTAAAAATAACATTGAAGAGAAAAGTCTAGATCGAACAGATCGAACTCAAAATCTTCCAAATCCGCTGGGTCCATATTTGGTTGGTTCATTCTGTCACGGGATGGGGAAAAATAGGACCCAAATGCAAAATGAGGACGGAAGCAGGTTTCAAAATGGAACAAAAGGCGAGCTTTAATCACAAAAAGCTGACAAAACAAGAATCCAAGAAAAGGTACAAGGCACGAGGTAGCATCCAAAACAAAAAGGGACTGTGACCAACATGAAGGGAGACATGAACGACAAAAAAATGAACCAACACTGAACACAGGAAGAGACATGACTAAATACAGGGAGGGGTAATCACAAGACGAGAAACAGCCGGGCAGGGGAGAAGAAACACAAGGGCAACAGGTGAACACAATCAATTAGACACACCAGGGAAACTAACGACAGGGAGGACAGAACAGCAAAATAACCCCAAAACTAGACACACAAAAACTCAAACCCTGACACATCGTTAGATGGTTTGACAACAAAGCTGTGAACCTACTTTCCTCTTATGTTGGCATCGAACCAACTGGAAGTGTGAAAAGATGGGATCAAAAAACCAAGACACACATTATGGTTCCCAGACCAGCCATTGTTGAAGCCTACAACAAGTTAATGGGAGGTGTTGACCTCCTTGATATGCTGTCTGCACTCTACAAATTCAGCTTCAAATCCCGAAGATGGTACATGTACATTTGGTGGCACACTGTCACAGAGGCAGTTATCAATGCATGGAACCTCTACAGAAGAGACCAGAAGAAACTTGAGCCCAGGATAAAACCCATGGCCTTGCGAAGGTTTCAGGCTTCGGTTGGCACTTCCCTTACAATTGCAGGAAAGGACCAAATCAAGCGTGGCAGACCACTATCCTCTCCAGAACCGGACTCAACACCCCCCGTAAAAGGCAACACTCCAGTGTGCCTGCTGATGTGAGAAAGGATGGCATTGATCATTCCCCAACATGGGAAACCCGACAGAGATGCAAGCACTGCACAGGCAATCATTTCACACATGTATACTGTGGGAAATGTAAAGCCCATCTGTGCCTCAACAAGGACAGAAACTGCTTTTTGTCCTACCACAAGGCAAAATAGGGCTTGTAAAAAACGGAACAAAATCAGTTGAAATGTTTGACGGCCCCGCCCACTCCAGGGTGCCTGCTTGTGTTTGTCTTAGCAGGTTCCTGGAGGTGGGTGGGGCTGTCGTCTAATCAGCCACACGGGTGGCACCTGGGCCAGTGTAGCTGGAACCCCCAAAAGATCAAGGAGCGCAATTCCCCCGCAATACCCCTTACGTTGTGGCACGCATCTCCCTTCTTTGTCGCAGCCTGTTGTTTCGGGTTGTGACATGTTCAAAATCTTCCAAATGTAATAATCAATATTTTTTTTTGTTTCAAAAGGAGACGTTGTTTTGTTCAATAAATTACCATAAAGGCCTGACGTATCAAATATGATACAAAAAAAAAATCATATATGTAAATAATTACCAAATATGTTGTCGTTGTGTTTTGTTAAACGGTTCAATAAACACCTCAATTAAAAAAAAATAGAATTTTCTGACTATTATTTGATGTGTTAGGCTACATGACTCTCTTGTTTCTCTTCAGAGCCTGGTGTTAAGCTGGTGGGAGGAGAGAGTCGCTGTGCAGGAGACCTGGAGGTGAAACATCTGGGAGAATGGAGACCAGTGGACTATCTCTCTCTCTGGACCCTGAAGGCAGCAGGAGTCGCCTGCAGAGAGCTCGACTGTGGCTCTGCTGTTTCTGTGGTACGGAGAGAGGAGTCCTCAAAGAGATCTGTGTGGAAGATAGATTCTGGCTGTGTTCAGTCTGGATCTGCTCTGAGGGAGTGTGCAGCATCACATTCATCTTACTACATCCTGAGTCTCACCTGCTCAGGTAAGCCCATCAGTGACATCATCAGTGACATTTTCATTCATAGTTTTCATTTCCTTGTTTTTACAATTTAAAAATACACGAACCCAAATAACAAATGATGAACAGTGTATGGAGCAGCCGGGCGTAGTGGGTGGGCTACTGGGTCTATAGGCCCACCCACTCATTCATCAACAAGACTGAGTTAAAATAAAGTTAGATAATAAAATAAGAGCAAAAATAAGTTTCCCTTTAAAAAATGCTTACAATTAGAAGCAACATTTATTGACGTAATCTGGCTTCTGTTGTGTAAGATGTTCTATCCAATCACAACAGGCCAACGTAAAATGGCCTGTTCTGATTGGACCGAACTCACATAGTCGCAGCGCAAACACAACGTAGGACGTCCCCCAGACCCCGCAGAGGAAGGAGGAACATATAGCACTCATTTACAGAGTCCCAAGAATCCATGTTCAGAGTTTAAAAAGAGTGAGAGGGGAGAGAGCCACCATCCTCACAGCAGGGGCCGTCTCACTCCACATTCTGCCTCTCTGCTTTCTGTGTCCCTAAAGTGTATCAATGGAATGTGAACCAAAAGAAATGAACAAGCAGTTTTACATTTCATTCCACTCCTTGCAGCCTGGAGCACGGCTGATATGAAGAGTCATGAAACCCACCGGGTTATTTGGAGCCTCCTCCTCTAGAACGATACCTTTCACCATTTAATGGAAAACACCAGATCAAAATACAAACAGCTTGAATTCAATGATGACACCATGTTTGAAGAACAACGTGTTTACAAACATCAGTCAGATAACATGTGAAACACACATGTGAGAGTAAAGAGTGAAACCTTTTGAAAGTGTGTGAGAGCAGAGGTGGAGCTGAGCAGAAGGAGCAGAGGGTCTGCAGAGGAGGAGGTTCTGTTGAAGACACAGGGGAAGAGTTCACTAATGGAGACCACTTGCTAGAGGGTCTCAGGTGTAGATGTGAGGGTACCTGCAGTCTGTGTTCTTATCAACATGTGTTCTGTTGTTCATCATCAACTCATGTTGGAACTGAGTCCAGTTTGAATCTGAAATATAGTTTCATCTCTTTGATGGTGTGTCTTTGACCTCTGTTTGATCTTCTGTCCTCTGCAGACTCTGTCAGGCTGCTGGGGGGGACTGGTCTGTGCTCAGGCAGACTGGAGGTGAACTCTGACCCGTCTAACCCGTCTGACCCGTCCTGGTCCTCAGTGTGTGAGGCTGACTTTGACCAGCAGGATGCTCAGGTGGTCTGCAGGCAGCTGGGCTGTGGGGCTCCTTCAGTCCTCCAGGGGGCGCTCTATGGAGAAGGGGAGGCTCCAATGGGGACCAAAGAGTTCCAGTGTGGAGGCCATGAGTCTGCTCTCCTGGACTGTAGCTCAGCCTCAGAGAGAAACACCTGCTCACCTGGCACAGCTGTTAGCCTCACCTGCTCAGGTAGAGAGGAGCTGTGATTGGTTCATTCTGTTCTCATCAAACTCTCTTTATTCTCTCTCTGATCTCTCTCTTGTTTCTCTGCAGAGCCTGGTGGTGTTCAGCTGGTGGGAGGAGAGAGTCGCTGTGCAGGAGACCTGGAGGTGGAACATCAGGGAGAATGGAGACCAGTTGAGGGATATCTCTGGACCC
The DNA here is from genome assembly GCF_949606895.1 of Notothenia rossii. NCBI lineage: Eukaryota > Metazoa > Chordata > Actinopteri > Perciformes > Nototheniidae > Notothenia > Notothenia rossii. The sequence continues at coordinate 1,954,519 of NC_136905.1, forward strand.
TGAAGGCAGCACGTGTTCTCTGCAGAGAGCTCGACTGTGGCTCTGCTGTTTCTATGGAAACGAGAAAGGAGTCCTCAAGGAGACCTGTGTGGTGGATCAGATCTGACTGTGTTGAGTCTGGATCTGCTCTGAGGGAGTGTGCAGCATCACATTCGTCTGACTACATCCTGAATCTCACCTGCTCAGGTAAACCCATCAGTGACATCATCAGTGACATCATCGAAGACATTTTCATTTATAGTTTTCATTTTCTTGTTTTTACATTTTAAAAATACACAAACTCAAATAACAAATGATAAACAGTGTATGAAGCAGCCGGGTATAGTGGGTGGGCTACTGGGTCTATAGGCCCACCCACTCATTCATCAACAAGACTGAGAGAAAATATAGTTTACCAGATTTCTGTTTTTGATTATCAAAATGTATAATTAAATAACAAAATAATAGCAAAAATAAGTTTCCCTTTAAAAAATGCATACAGTTAGAAGCAACATTTATTGACGTAATCAGGCTTCTGTTGTGTGAGATGTTCTTTCCCATAGTTCAGTAACAGGAGGACCGAGGTCCGGGTCCGGACCAGGCCCGGTTCTACGGGGTGCAAAAGGGTTCATTGCACCCCCAGTTGAATGTTATGCACCCTCACTTGAAAAAGAGAAGGGAGTGAAACATATTACATATACAATAACAATAATAATAATAATAGTAGTAATAATAGTGATAAGAAGAAGAATATAGTTGAAAATAAATTAAATTGAATTGTATTTATGAATTGTGTTATTGCATTTATTTGGTCAATTTAAACGGTAAGTAACGTTATTATGTCAGGTGCACGTGACCCGTGCGTTCATCATTTGCAAAGTGCTTACACAGCAGTCATGGATATAGGAAAATGGTAAAAACAACCAGCCCTTATCGCCAGTAACACTCCATCTACAGCAGGTGATAGTAACAGTTCAGTTGTTATTACGAAGATTACTTCAGGAAATTGTGTACAGTCAACGTTTTCATGGTTGCTAAGGTGGTTGCCATGGTTCTATCGAGTGCTGTTAGACCACAGCTCGAACGTAGCAGTTTTACGAATAAGCCTCTAAAAATGTGTTATACATACAGTACGTCTTTGCCCTCATCTATTTGGACTGATGTTGGGTCAAAACGCAAAACGTAGTATTTACACAAAAACGCCAGTAGTATGCTTCGTGCCTGCGTCTTTTTGTCTGGTCGGGTCTTGGAAGACCGGAAGCTGTGTGGTTCATAAAAACATGTTCTTACTCAATATCAAGCCACGATTATTGTTTTTATTTTAAATTGTGGAATGTCTGACTTTGTTAGTCATCCGCGAGGAAAATAAATGAGGCTCAGAATACTGAAATCTGTATTCTGTATTCTACTCTGAGTGACAAGTGTACAGTTAGACACAACACTGTCATTGCAAGTGACCCTCAGTTAGTTGACTTTTATGTTCAACTGCTAAATTCGTAACTGATAAAAAAGGGCTTCTACTGTACCTAATTACCTTAACACTAGAACCGCCAGAGATTTTTGTATAGGCCTACCTAAACCCGTCAAATCCCGCTATTAGAATGCAATTTTTAACAACATAGGGTGCTACATAACACACTTTCAGGAAAAGTCACGGACTGGGAGACTTTAATGTTTTATTGAAAAAAAGTTACATTGCACACACACAACACACATCACACAAATTGACCCGATTGGCGGTTCTAGTGTTAAATAAACTCACTAATTAATGAAACCAGTTCAATACGCATTATTCTTATTCTTATCATTCTTTATGAGCGCAGAAATAGTCTTAAAATCAGATCTGTTTTTTAAATGAAATCTGACGGCAGGCAGTTAGCTCTGATCACCTATGATAAATGCACCACACCTAATCGCTGGCCATTCAGCCACAGAGCTCCCTCTATACAAATCAAACTGTAGAAGGTGTGAAAGCACCTATTGTTTTAAATAATGGTCTGAATGTGACCTGTGAGCCTTCTGAATTACCGTGGGACAGCACACTCTAAACTAAAATGTTCAATCAATAAAGTAACATCTTATCTTATCTTAATAATATCTTCATATTAATAATAATAATAAATCATACAGTATGTTACCGAAAGGGAGCAGGAGGAAGCAAACACAAACATATACAAAAAATATACTGCATATTAAAGCAAACGATTGTAAAAGTCAATCGATCAATCAATGTTTATTTATATAGCCCAATATGACAAATGTTACATTTGTCTCAGTGGACTTCACAGTTTGTACAGAATATCAGTATGACAATACGACACCCTCTGTCCTTAGACCCTCTGTCCTTAGACCCTCTGTCCTTAGACCCTATGTCCTTAGACCCTCTGTCCTTAGACCCTCACATCGTACAAGGAAAAACTTCCAGAGAAAACCCCACACAGTTTAAAAGTATGAGCATAACAAATAAAGAAGTGTAATGTTAACATTTACATTATAATTATGATTATTTAATATATAAAGACTATATATTATTGAATTACAAGATTAGATATACTTTAGTTGGTCTAAAATATTGATGTGTTCAAATGCTCTTCAAAACACAACTGAAAGTCCATGAAACTTGTCTTTCTGTATTTGTGAATGAAGCGCCATCTCCTGGTTAAAACCTGAAATTGAAAATCTGGCAACGCCCTCTTGGAAAATAGTGGGAGGGCTTAACATTCCTTTATACTGGTCTTTGGCAGGCCGTAGGCAGGAAGCTGTAAACTGGAGTCTGAAATTAGCTGCTACATCCGTATGCAAACATGAAGAACAATGAATGATGCTCAACTTGTTAGCCTGTGAACAGCAGTGGAAATGTGTGTAGCATTTATGCTAACAGGTACTCTGTTGTTTGGAATATTTGTTTTAGTCTAGTTTCTTTGTTTATTTAGTGTTTAACGTCTCATGACTTTGGGTTTGTTTGTATTTCAGTTTTATGAAAATGGAACTTAAACAGTAAACATCCAAAACTGAGCTGCTGGGTGTTTATTTCCGTGTTAAGCTATCTGCCAAGCCTGTGATCCAAAAAGTATTCTTGCGAGGGCAGAATATTAAGGGTTAAATGAAAGAAGCTCATCTCTGCGAGCTGATTGGTTGTCCAGCTATAAATTCACAGAGGGCCAGCTATAGTAACTGAACGAGAGAGTAAGGTCAAATGACAGTACAATTGACCAATCATATCTTCCCTCTAAATGGGTGGGTTTTATTATTTGTTTGTATTTATTTATAGAAGGACCATGCGTACAAAAACATTAATCTCAGCAAAAGAAGAGATGCAGTATGCCAGATTATAGCTAATTTCCATCTGTGGTCCTCAGGCAGGTTCATAACAATCAATAAACAAATAATAACATTACATGATCTCTATCAGTCAAACCATTTTAAAACCTGATTTAAGTACAGCTCAATAAATTAATACATAGTACACTTACATGATCTCGGTCACTCAAATAATTACAAAGCCTGATTTAAATACAGGTTACGAACATAATACTTAGTACACTTCAAATACACTTAAATAACATATCTAAGATATAGTATGACAATACAGTTCAAATAAAAAAAACTCAGATCACAGTGTCATTGATGTTGGCATGACTGGTTGCTTAATATCATTTTTTTTGCTCCATAAGGAAACAAGTTAAAATCAGTACAGGTTTTAAGTTCAGCTGGAAGAGTATTCCAGTGCTTGATGGCCGTAAACGAAAATGCTGATCGTCCAAAGGCCGTGCGCCTCAGAGGGATGGTTAGATCTGCATTTGATGAAGATCTGGAGTTTCTGCAACTCTGCTCATGGCGAAACTGAAAAAAGCTCCTCAACGGCGGTGTTGTAGAATTGTGAATGATTCTGAATACCAATCGAACTCGGGAAAGTAGAACAAGACTATCAAAACTGAAAGTTTGTATGTGGACAGTATATTATAATGATGGTGTTTTAATGACTTTCAATCCATAACTTTTAAGGCTTGTTTATAAAGAACCTCAAGCGGTCTCATAGCAGGAGATCACTCCCAAGTATTTGACCTCAGTGACCTTTTCAATTATTTCACCATTCTGTGACGTAATAACTCTTTTTTTTTTTTTTTTTTGAGGGAAGTGGTAAGGGTCAGAGGGCCTAGGTATAAAAGTAACAGCTCGCCACTGGGGTTCACGAATGGAGACCACTTGCTAGAGGGTATCAGGTGTAGATGTGAGGGTACCTGCAGTCTGTGTTCTTATCAACATGTGTTCTGTTGTTCATCATCAACTCATGTTGGAACTGAGTCCAGTTTGAATCTGAAATATAGTTTCATCTCTTTGATGGTGTGTCTTTGACCTCTGTTTGATCTTCTGTCCTCTGCAGACTCTGTCAGGCTGCTGGGGGGGAGTGGTCTGTGCTCAGGCAGACTGGAGGTGAACTCTGACCCGTCTAACCCGTCTGACCCGTCCTGGTCCTCAGTGTGTGAGGCTGACTTTGACCAGCAGGATGCTCAGGTGGTCTGCCGGCAGCTGGGCTGTGGGGCTCCTTCAGTCCTCCAGGGGGCGCTCTATGGAGAAGGGGAGGCTCCAATGGGGACCAAAGAGTTCCAGTGTGGAGGCCATGAGTCTGTTCTCCTGGACTGTAGCTCAGCCTCAGAGAGAACCACCTGCTCACCTGGCACAGCTGTTAGCCTCACCTGCTCAGGTAGAGAGGAGCTGTGATTGGTTCATTCTGTTCTCATCAAACTCTCTTTATTCTCTCTCTGATCTCTCTCTTGTTTCTCTGCAGAGCCTGGTGGTGTTCAGCTAGTGGGAGGAGGGAGTCGCTGTGCAGGAGGACTGGAGGTGGAACATCTGGGAGAATGGAGACCAGTGGTGGGCTCTTACTATCTCTGGACCCTGAAGGAAGCAGATGTCGCCTGCAGAGAGCTCGACTGTGGCTCTGCTGTTTCTGTGGGACGGAGAGAGGAGTCCTCAGAGAGAGCTGCGTGGTGGATCAGCTCTGAATGTGTTCAGTCTGGATCTGCTCTGAGGGAGTGTGCAGCATCACATTCCTCTCACCCCATCCTGATTCTCACCTGCTCAGGTAAACCCATCAGTGACATCATTCGTGACATCTTCTAAGACAGTCGTTTTAAGCAACCACAGTTCATGGGGGGTTAACTGAGATTAAAAAGTGGAACAAATCTAGACATGATATAAACGTCACTGAACATTCCTCTGGTATCAGTGGGACATCTAATTTAGTATCCATCACAATCTGAATGAAAGTCTGTTCGATATTCATGTGGTTATATATTCATATTAATACCTGATATTCAGCAGCGATCAGGAATCACACACGGAAGTCCTTTAACGTCACACTCTGAGGAAAGGACGTCTCATTGCTCTGAAAACACATTTCCTCACTCCCTCCCTCTTCGTGTGGAGGAAAGGACGCAAGTAAGGGAAGCAAGGACTCAAGTTCAGAGACTTAGGATGGACCTCATATCGTGTCCTTCCAAGCTAGAAGTGACATTAACATTGTTTTCCGCTTCGTTCTGATGCCTTAGTTTTACCGGGAAGTGGGCAGGGCAGTCATTTCGCCCGGAGGGGACGCACTCATGTGATTGGCTTAAATGATGCAGACATCTGATTGGCTACAGAAACTCCCATCTCGAAAACATGCATGTGTGAATCTAGCGGCGTCAGGGTGTCTCAGGAATCCACTCACAAAAGCCTTTTTTATAGAAATGTAACAACATTCAAATATGTTATTGATGCAACATTTAACACTTTTAAATTCATATATTTGTGGATTTATATTGTATTTATTTAAAACAATAACTATTTGTGTGGATCAGAAATATATTTGTGAAACTTTTTTACATTTTTACAAAACGCTAAGTATTTGTGTGTGCGTTGAAACATATGTGTGTGGATGGAGACATGTGTGTCTGCTGCCTCAGGAGTCCCCTGGGACCACCAGTCTGAAGGACTCCTGCTTCAGCTCCAGCTCTCTGAGCCTCTGGTTCCAGCAGCAGGTTTTTGGGTTCCACCATAACAGCACCAAGACCTCCTGACACGGCTCTGATCCGCTCAGCCGGGGCTCCTCGAGGCTCCTTCACCCAGAAGCTCCTTCAGAGCAGAGTCCGGATCCTTTGGCTTTCTTCTTTTAGAATTCAGTTTCTGATGGATTTTAGTTCTAGGATCAGATTCTATTAGAAAGGTGAGAAATAATAAAACCTTTTTTAAAACATGATGTTGAGTCCCTGAGCAGAAGAGGGTCTGCAGAGGAGGAGGTTCTGTTGAAGACACAGGGGAAGGGTTCACTAATGGAGACCACTTGCTAGAGGGTCTCAGGTGTAGATGTGAGGGTACCTGCAGTCTGTGTTCTTAATAGGGTTGGGTATCGTTTGAATTTCCACGATTCTGATTCCGATTCTACTTTTCGATTCCGGTTCTTCACGGTTTCTCAATTCCGATTCTTTGAGGGGCGGGGTAAAACATGATACATGCTTCTTCCACCAAAAAAAATACATTTATTGGAGAAACTTTTACACAGGTTAGTTTACAGTAATATTCACATGAATCAGTCTGTTTATATTCACTGCTATGTAACTGCAACCTGAGAACCACTGAAGCTACAACAGTGCAACAGTCCAACTTTTAAAAGAACCCCCCCCCCCCCCATTTAAAAACAGTTCTTGTTGAGAAAAACAAGCATATCTGACTTCTCAGGCATACCGGGAAGAAACGTTTGAACATTAAAAGTAAAATGCTTCAATCTGGTGCACTTTAAGCAGAATGACTAGAGACTGATCTAGGGGTTACAACTCTAAACACCCATATGAAAAAGATCGGTTTACATTTTAATAATTAAATAAATATGTGAACATAACCAATAACCTACCATAGCCAATAACAAATACATGTAACGTATTTTATTTTTGTTGTTCATTCATATCTTATTTTACTATTTTATTTATGCATATTTTTTTATCTCTCCAGTTTAAAACGATATGTCTGGTTTACTGTCCTATAGTATACATTGGAATGATTTCAAACCTGTTTTATCCCAATAATTACAAAGGAGTGCCTTGGAAATATGTGTTTACATAAATTGTGACCAAACCGTTTGAGACCCACTGAGATAACTTAGACTAAAGTGAACTATCTAAACACTCAGAGTCCTTTACCTCACTGAGCTGTAGTTATCAGCCTCTCAGTCTGACTGGAGAGGACTCTCCCTCCACATCATTGTAGAAACATCTTCTTCTAATACCCGTTAGCGCAGCTAGCACCAGATGCTAATAACAACAGCGCAGGTACCGGTGCACCCTCCCTTTCTCCCTCGCTCGCTCCCACGCTCGCACTTTGGCTGTGAGCTGCGGGTGCCAGATAAGCCAACGTCCCCCATTTTCATCACTTACAGCGCCCACCGTACAGGGCAAATGAAAAGTGTAACCGGGATGAAAAGGGTGTTACATTGACTTAATTATGAATGTTGTTACATCAAGGCCGAAAATTAGGATGAGCACCAACGGTCAAAACATTTTTTTTTCCTCCCAGAGCTGACAGCGCAGCCCCTCCACAGATCTGGCGCGCTAGGCGAACATCTATAACGCCAGTGTGTTGGGCCGACGCTGGTCTCAGGTTACGCTGTAGGAAGTGTAGGTTCAACGCTACATTTCCCGCTTCGCCGCAGTCATACAGTAGGCTACGGAGAGCGGCGAGAAACATTTCCTCAGGCAATCGAAAAGCGGAATCGAAATTCACATTTCTAAATGATGTCGTTGGAATCGAAATGTTGGAACCGGTTTCGGAACCCAACCCTAGTTCTTATCGACATGTGTTCTGTTGTTCATCATCAACTCATGTTGGAACTGAGTCCATTTTGAATCTGAAATATAGTTTCATCTCTTTGATGGTGTGTCTTTGACCTCTGTTTGACCTTCTGTCCTCTGCAGACTCTGTCAGGCTGCTGGGGGGGACTGGTCTGTGCTCAGGCAGACTGGAGGTGAACTCTGACCCGTCTAACCCGTCCTGGTCCTCAGTGTGTGAGGCTGACTTTGACCAGCAGGATGCTCAGGTGGTCTGCCGGCAGCTGGGCTGTGGGGCTCCTTCAGTCCTCCAGGGGGCGCTCTATGGAGAAGGGGAGGCTCCAATGGGGACCAAAGAGTTCCAGTGTGGAGGCCATGAGTCTGCTCTCCTGGACTGTAGCTCAGCCTCAGAGAGAAACACCTGCTCACCTGGCACAGCTGTTAGCCTCACCTGCTCAGGTAGAGAGGAGCTGTGATTGGTTCATTCTGTTCTCATCAAACTCTCTTTATTCTCTCTCTGATCTCTCTCTTGTTTCTCTGCAGAGCCTGGTGGTGTTCAGCTGGTGGGAGGAGAGAGTCGCTGTGCAGGAGACCTGGAGGTGGAACATCAGAGAGAATGGAGACCAGTGGGGGGCTCTTACTATCCCTGGACCCTGAAGGAAGCAGCTGTCGTCTGCAGAGAGCTCGACTGTGGCTCTGCTGTTTCTGTGGTACGGAGAAAGGAGTCCTCAAGGAGACCTGTGTGGTGGATCAGCCCTGCCTGTTTTCAGTCTGGATCT
>NC_136905.1:1965578-1968078 GCF_949606895.1 Notothenia rossii
AGATTTTGAGCCAGATTTTAATTTGAATTTGGACATTATAAAATGTTCTCTTAATTGCATTAAGAGCTCTTCTGGCTTTTTCTTTGAGTGCATTCACTGCCATGTTGAAACTTCCTGATGCTGTTATGGTTAAACCGAGGTAGGTGTAACTCATACTATGTTCGATGATATGATTATTTATGGTAAACTGGTATTTGTTCTCCTGACATCTGGGGCGTTTTTGGAAAACCATGACATTAGTTTTCTTCATATTGACTGCCAGGGCCCAGTTCTTACAGTACTGGTCTACTATGTCCAGCTGTTGTTGGAGTCCTTGTTCAGTAGGAGACAGCAGAACAAGGTCATCAGCATAAAGCAGACACTTCACCTCTCTCTCTAGGAGGGAGAGGCCAGGAGCAGCACAGTGATCCAACTGAACAGCAAGTTCATTTATATATATATTAAATAAAGTGGGACTTAAATTGCAACCCTGACGAACACCTCTTCTCTGGGTGAAGAATTCAGTTTGTTTGTCTCCAGTTTGAACAGCACACTTATTCCCTAAATACATTGATTTAACCAGATCGTACATTTTGCCCCCTATACCACAATGTAGAAGTCTATAATAGAGCCCTTCGTGCCAAATAGAGTCGAAAGCTTTTTTGAAATCAATGAAACAAGTGAATATCTTACCATGTTTTGTTTGGTGTACATGTTTGTTAACTAAAGTGTGAAGGGTATATACATGGTCGGTGGTGCGGTGTTTTGGAAGGAAGCCAATTTGATTTTGACTCAAGATGGATTGTCGGTTAAGGAAATCTTGTATTCTTTTATTTAGAATACTACAGAATAATTTCCCCAGACAGCTGCTGACACAGATGCCACGGTAGTTATTAGGGTCTGATTTGTCTCCACTCTTATGAATGGGGGAGATGAGCCCTTTGCATTACATTACATTACATTACATTGCATTTAGCTGACGCTTTTATCCAAAGCGACTTACAATAAGTGCGTTCGACCAGGAAGATACAACCTTTAAGAAAACAGAATCATATAAGTACATCAGGTTTCATAGAGCCAAACATTTCAAGTGCTACTCAACTGGCATTTAGAAAGCCAGCCCTTTATTAGTATATAAGTGCTTTGTTAGTAATTCTATCGCTCGAAGTGGAGTCTAAAGAGATGAGTTTTCAGTTTGCGTCGGAAGATGTGTAAGCTATCTGCTGTCCTGATTACAATGGGGAGCTCATTCCACCATTTTGGAGCCAGGATAGCAAACCCACGTGTTTTTGCTGACGGGAACTTGGGTCCCCCTCGCAGTGCGGGTGCAGCGAGCTGTTTGGCTGATGCAGAGCGGAGTGCACGTGCTGGGGTGTACGGTTTAACCATGTCCTGGATGTAGGAAGGGCCAGATCCATTCACAGCATGGTACGCAAGTAACAGTGTCTTGAAGTGGATTCTAGCAGTTACTGGAAGCCAGTGAAGGGAGCGGAGGAGCGGCGTGGTGTGGGAACATTTAGGAAGGTTGAAGACCAGACGAGCCGCTGCATTCTGGATGAGCTGCAGAGGTCGGATGGCACATGCAGGTAGACCAGCCAGGATGTCAGGAAAACATCCTGACTGCAATATGATATTGAACAGCTTTAATACTGTACCCTGCATCTCTGGGGTGCTGCATCTGAGCATTTCGTTTTGAATGTTGTCTGGGCCACAAGCTTTCCTTGGCCGGAGAGATTGTGTCTGTGTGGTCAACTCTTCCCAAGTCATTGGGAAATCAAGGGGGTTCTGGTGGTCTTTAATAGTTTCTTCTAATGTTTGGAGTTTCTCTTTTGTAATACATTGATCTGAATTCATTAGATTTATTGGTATGTCTTTGTACAAACTTTCAAAATGTTCTCTCCAGATGTCACCGTTTTGGATGGGTAATGCTTGCGGTTGTTTTGTGTTGAAGTTGCTCCACAGATCCCAGAATTGATTTTGATCAATGGCTTTCTCAATATCCTCAAGTTTCATGTGGGTATCATTTTGTTTTTTGTTCCTTATTGTACATTTATATTTGTTTAAAAGGTCATTGTATCTAATGCGTAAGGCTGGGTTGTTTGGTTGCCGATGTTTTTCATTTGCTATTTTTCTCAGGTCTTTTCTGATGGTCATTCCTGGTCAAACCATTTGTCAGCGTTTTGCCTTTTAACAGGCTTCCGCTTTTGTTTTACAAGGTCAGCTTTAATAGCTGCCTTGTGAAATATCATATTGATATAATCAATGGCCATGTTTACACCATCTTTGGTAGGAACATATTGATTTTGGTCAAATAGTGACATGTCATTCATCAGATCAGGTGAGTTCAAGGCCATGGTGAATTTGTCTCCACTGTCTGGGGCCCATCTGGAAGTAGGATTGAATGTATACAGCTTACTGGGTCCCCTTGTTGTGTCACTCATTGGACCTGAGACTTTAAAGAACACATTGATTTGGTTGTGGTCTGAAAAGGGGGATTGCTGTCTGACAGTGAATGCACTGA
>NC_136905.1:1970578-2057840 GCF_949606895.1 Notothenia rossii
CTGAAACATGTTGTTGTTCCACCACTGACTGAATGATGAGGGACTGAAACATGTTGTTGTTCCACTGACTGAATGATGAGGGACTGAAACATGTTGTTGTTCCACTGACTGAATGATGAGGGACTGAAACATGTTGTTGTTCCACTGACTGAATGATGAGGGACTGAAACATGTTGTTGTTCCACTGACTGAATGATGAGGTACTGAAACATGTTGTTGTTCCACTGACTGAATGATGAGGTACTGAAACATGTTGTTGTTGTTCCACTGACTGAATGATGAGGGACTGAAACATGTTGTTGTTCCACTGACTGAATGATGAGGGACTGAAACCTGTTGTTGTTCCACTGACTGAATGATGAGGGACTGAAACATGTTGTTGTTCCACTGACTGAATGATGAGGTACTGAAACATGTTGTTGTTCCACTGACTGAATGATGAGGTACTGAAACATGTTGTTGTTCCACTGACTGAATGATGAGGGACTGAAACATGTTGTTGTTCCACTGACTGAATGATGAGGGACTGAAACATGTTGTTGTTCCACTGACTGAATGATGAGGTACTGAAACATGTTGTTGTTCCACTGACTGAATGATGAGGGACTGAAACATGTTGTTGTTCCACTGACTGAATGATGAGGGACTGAAACATGTTGTTGTTCTACTGACTGAATGATGAGGTACTGAAACATGTTGTTGTTCCACTGACTGAATGATGAGGGACTGAAACATGTTGTTGTTGTTCCACTGACTGAATGATGAGGGACTGAAACATGTTGTTGTTGTTCCACTGACTGAATGATGAGGGACTGAAACATGTTGTTGTTGTTCCACTGACTGAATGATGAGGTACTGAAACATGTTGTTGTTCCACTGACTGAATGATGAGGGACTGAAACATGTTGTTGTTCCACTGACTGAATGATGAGGGACTGAAACATGTTGTTGTTCCACTGACTGAATGATGAGGGACTGAAACATGTTGTTGTTCCACTGACTGAATGATGAGGTACTGAAACATGTTGTTGTTCCACTGACTGAATGATGAGGGACTGAAACATGTTGTTGTTCCACTGACTGAATGATGAGGGACTGAAACATGTTGTTGTTCCACTGACTGAATGATGAGGTACTGAAACATGTTGTTGTTCCACTGACTGAATGATGAGTTACTGAAACATGTTGTTGTTCCACTGACTGAATGATGAGGGACTGAAACATGTTGTTGTTCCACTGACTGAATGATGAGGTACTGAAACATGTTGTTGTTCCACTGACTGAATGATGAGGGACTGAAACATGTTGTTGTTCCACTGACTGAATGATGAGGTACTGAAACATGTTGTTGTTGTTCCACTGACTGAATGATGAGGTACTGAAACATGTTGTTGTTCCACTGACTGAATGATGAGGGACTGAAACATGTTGTTGTTCCACTGACTGAATGATGAGGGACTGAAACATGTTGTTGTTCCACTGACTGAATGATGAGTTACTGAAACATGTTGTTGTTCCTCTGACTGAATGATGAGGGACTGAAACATGTTGTTGTTCCACTGACTGAATGATGAGGGACTGAAACATGTTGTTGTTCCACTGACTGAATGATGAGGTACTGAAACATGTTGTTGTTCCACTGACTGAATGATGAGGTACTGAAACATGTTGTTGTTCCACTGACTGAATGATGAGGTACTGAAACATGTTGTTGTTCCACTGACTGAATGATGAGGTACTGAAACATGTTGTTGTTCCACTGACTGAATGATGAGGGACTGAAACATGTTGTTGTTGTTCCACTGACTGAATGATGAGTTACTGAAACATGTTGTTGTTGTTCCACTGACTGAATGATGAGGGACTGAAACATGTTGTTGTTGTTCCACTGACTGAATGATGAGGTACTGAAACATGTTGTTGTTCCACTGACTGAATGATGAGGTACTGAAACATGTTGTTGTTCCACTGACTGAATGATGAGGTACTGAAACATGTTGTTGTTCCACTGACTGAATGATGAGGGACTGAAACATGTTGTTGTTCCACTGACTGAATGAAACAGTGTGTGTTATTGAACAGGAGTGATGCAGGAAGTCTCACTGTGTGCTGTCATGTCTCTCCAGGCCACCAGGGGGCGGAGGCCGAGCCGACAGGAGGACAGTGAGCTGGATGACCTGGGTGTTCCTGCTGAAGAGGAAGGAGCTCAGGGAGCGGAGTAGCAGCTCCAAGGAGCTCCTCTCACACACATGGGTTCATCAGCTCTTACAGCTTTTAACCAACGTTATAAAATATAGCTTTCACTCTGAAAGTCACCAGCAATGTGTGAGTGCCTCCTGACTTCCTGACTTCCTGTGAGCTCCAAGCCCATTGGTTCCCACTGAAGATGAAGATCTTTAAGTTTTTTTTATTTTTGAAAAGTCCAATCAGTGAGTGCAGTTTGAAACCACAGACACACTAACCCGACCCACTTCGGGAATGAATAGCCGAATAATGTTACATATGTAATTTAAAATTAGGCAAATCCCCCCTAAAATAAATATTAATACCCAATGTTTGATTCAAATGTGGTGACAAATGAATCCTGAGATAACAGGAGGAATGTGTGACAGCACCATCTGCTGCTGGGTTTGTAGATCTCAAGCACGTTGAGGGTTGGTGTTCTTTTTCTTATCTACTGAGCTCGGCTTTGTTATACATTTTCATTGTTCAGGATTTTGTTACTTGATAAGAATTGTTTATATTTTGTAAGAATTTAAATATTTTCAAGAATTCTGCTTATTCTAGAATGTTCCCAAATTCATAAGACTTTTGATGCAACAATGTTTTTCTTGGAATTTACATAATTTTGTAACAATAATTTTCATTTTTAATAAGTAATGTGCTTTGTTACGTAATCAAGAAATGCCTAATTTTATAATAATGTGAAAGAAATATTTAGCATTTCTTAAGAATTTTTTTTTTTTCAAAGTGTTCAGATTATTGTTGTGCTTAAACTTAAATTGGATTGTCATTATTACGAAGTCATTAGTTTTGTAATCGAGAAATGATTTTCCTTCAGAAGATTTTGATACATTTTGTGAATGAATTTTTCACAGCTTTATTCACAAGAAATCTGCTTTATTCGTTTTGCCTTTTAAGTTTTGTGCTTCCTGATCGAGGTTATGACGTGATGACTGCTTGGTTTTGATATTAGGTTGCTGATTTTTACCAATTAAGCATTTAGTTGAATATTCTTCTTGAAGATTTTCCTCAGATCAGAATGATTTTTAGTAGAATTTAGCATCACAAGTTTTGCATAATTCTTTTATAAATAATACAAAATAATTTCGGATTCAAAAGAATATGCTGACGTAAATAATCTGAATTAAACATGAACACAACTTCAGAAAATAATAGAGATGATCAAGATCACTGTGATACATGTTTCCATGTTGTTTTCTATGTCCCAAAAAAATAATAAAACTTCTTGAAAAATCCATGAAACTCTGAGAGTCATCTGATTTGTCTGTTGAGTGTTTATCCTAGTTGGGAAGAAGTGAGAATGTTAAATGTACAGGATAAACTCCAAGGCTTTAGGTATGACAGAATGATATCACTGCATCAAATCATCTCTGTCAAACAAACAATTATAATACTGACACGTTTGATCAGCAGGATAATCTCCACAGATTAACACCACTTTAGGATTTCTGAAGTGTTTGAAAAAATATATAACGTGAAGTGTGTGTGTGTGTGTGTGTGTGTGTGTGTGTGTGTGTGTGTGTGTGTGTGTGTGTGTGTGTGTGTGTGTGTGTGTGTGTGTGTGTGTGTGTGTGTGTGTGTGTGTGTGTGTGTGTGTGTGTGTGTGTGTGTGTGTGTGTGTGTGTGTGTGTGTGTGTGTGTGTGTGTGTGTGTGTGTGTGTGTGTGTACAGAAAATGGTCCGGGCCAATGAGTGTGAGTTTATAAAGATATTTTTATTGTATTAGTTTTATTCTGTTCTCCTGATAGCTTTGTGAAGCACCTTGAGATGACGCTGTTTCTAAAGTGCGCTATATAAATGAAATGTATTAATATTATAATTATTATAAAGTACCTGAAGGCATCCTCAGACCCTGAACGCCTCAAAAGTTGTTGCTCACACTGACAGCTTGAATCTGATAGGGCGCCCTGGTCGTCATGGAGACAGGAAACGGTTTCTGTAATCTGTGATCCATCAGCGTCTTCATGATCACTTCCTCAGAAAGGAAGCTCAGGGAAGTGAGCGACACTTGAATCTATATTCTAATATCTCTGTCTCTTGATGCTCTTGAAGCACTTTGAATGGCCTCGTGTTGAAAGATGCTTTATCAATAACCTTTCTTTGCCTTTCCTTTAATGGAGCGTTTGAACAAAGGCAGGGACAGAGAATCAAGACGTCCTCAGAGAGAGTCTGTCTCCTTCTATAGACCTCACACTGATGAACACAGAGAGCGACTGGACGGCAGCACGACCCGCTGGTCACACTGAGATCATGGCCTACAGAAACACCTGATCACGTGACTCACTGTAGAGGCCTTCACACAGCGGGGGGGTTTGTCTGAAACTAGGGGGGTTCCTGAGAGTCCACACCTCAACTCAAGCTTACCAATCATGTTGAGTCTTTATCAATGAGGGTTACAGAACCTCTCCATGGTCAGAACCAAGCTGGTTCCACCTGAACCTGTTCCTCCAGGACTCTGGTCCTCTGCTGTGACTCTGATCTCTGAAGAGTCCTTCTTTTCACACACTTTGTTCAGTCTGGCTTTTAGTTCTTTAGTTGATTAAATGTTTTAGTTATTCTGTATGTGTGTAAAAAGAGTTTCATTTGAAATTGCACATTTATGTTTACTTGTTCTCCTTCTAAAGACTAGCGTTGGATCATTTGCCTCTGATGCCATGATTTCTTTATTTGTATTTATTTTTAGTCAGAACATGTCAGAAACAAAACATGCAACAATAATAATAATATATTTATTTTTTTCAAGGTACACATTTTTTTTTTTTAAATAAAATGAATTCTCAAATAGTGTCTGTCATGTTCAACAGGGGCAAGACGAAGCTTAAACAACACGTTTCTGCCCCCCCCCCCCCCCCAGGTCCTGCTCAGAACCATTCAGGATCTGGCTCCTAAATAAAACGTTCAGTTTAGATAGACGTGTACAATGTGTCAGTTCATCATTACAGGGACTCCACAGACCAACACCTCTTGATGAGATGCAATGAAGTTTGGAATTTGTTCGTATGAAAAAGCAGTTTCCTCTCAACATGTGTGTTTCCTCTCCGTGTGAAAAGTCCCTGATATTAGGAGGTAGTTGTTGATTTGCGGCTTTGAACATCATTTGAATCGTTTTAAAGTCAACCAGGACTTGTTGTTTTAGTGTGACGTGTAGCTAAAGAGAGTAGAGAGCGTGAAGTGATGATCAGATATAAATACGATCAGATATAAAGATATATTAATATATGATATTCCAGTGAAGCTCCACCTCTCCCTGGACGCTGATAAACAGCAGAGCGTAGAGACTGCAGAGAGACAGACATGGATCAGCTGCTGCTGCTGCTGCTGCTGATGCTGCGGGGCTCAGGTAAGAATCCACTTTATTAATTATAATATCTGAGTGATCTCTCAGTCAATAACAAACTGCTGCCACACTGATGGCCAGCTACACACACCCACACACACAGGCACGCTCACAGACAGACCTCACAGGGAGCTCGAACACCCTCCTATTAGAGACAGATCATTAGAGTGACCTTTTTCTAATGTACGATTCTCGAGCACATGTAACCCAGGTCACCAAAGGTTAACTCCTGTGGGATGAACCCTAAGCCAATCGTAACACAGCGTTTTCAGCACAGAAGTGCCTTAGCCAATCAGAGTGCATCATAATGTTGTGAAATCAAAACTGTAACACTTTGCACTTTGTTGTAAGGTTGTGGATACACACACACACACACACACACACACACACACACACACACACACACACACACACACACACACACACACACACACACACACACACACACACACACACACACACACACACACACACACACACACACACACACACACACACACACACACACACACACACACACACACACACACACACACACACACACACACACACACACACACACACCCCCATCAGTGTGTTTATATTCCACTCAGTGTTTATTCATGAACATCATCCTGACTGATCAGAACTCATTAAGACTAATTAGTATTTATTGTATTTATTTATAGACTTCTTCACTCTCTAATCTGTTACAGTTTTTTCCGTTGATAACAAACAAAAATCTCACATAAAGCATAATTATTTAAACTCACACTCAAAGAGAAAAACCTCAAATCTCTAAAACTCTAAACACATTTTCAGCTCTGCACCCAATCTGCAATTCACCAAAACACTGCACACGGTTCTCTAAGTAAGACACAGACATCTGACACATTCACTAGTTTGCCCTTTTGAAAACACTGCCATTAAATATACTATTTACACCTATGATTTAGAGGCTTGCAGTTTAGAACTAATACACTTGATTGGGTTACTCTTATTCTGACTATTTCGTGATGAAGTTCAGCCACCTGGTATTTCCCTCTCCAAATATAATGACCATCAGAGTGAGCATTCTTAACTGATAGGCTATTGTGCCACTTCTCCCCCACTCGGAATGTGACTGTCTCAGAGAAGAGGTAGGCCTATGTCTAAAGAAATCTCACTTGGCACTTTTTGCAAAACACTGCACACGGTTCTCTAAGTAAGACACAGACATCTGACACATTCACTAGTTTGCCCTTTTGAAAACACTGCTACACACATGAACCATGAACAAATACACATGCTTTATGACCATACACACCAACTGCTCTATTGTTGAGATCAATCAGAATGAAAGCACTCAAAAAAGGCTCGACGTAAGAACTTTTTACAACAACACTGATCGATAGCATCATTTGTGTTTACACAACCGTAACTATGTGTTGTGCAGGAAAGTTGCACCGATTTGTTTTGGAGAGAAATAAAAGTATAACAACAGTATTTTTGCGTTTCTGCACATATTTGTGTAGACTTGAACGATCTTTATACAGAATTCTCTACATAGAGGGGAAAGATGAGTGTGCTTTAGGCAAAGCACCACAGTGTGTTGGTTGGACAAAGTGTCTTGTACTATAATGGCGCATTTCCAATGCAGGGCCTCGCACGCCTTAGTACGGTATCGATAGGCCTTGGTAGGCAAGGCTCACTTTATGCTGCGTTTCCATTACAGTTTAGTAGCTGGGGCAGTAACTATAGTAACGCAGTGTAGGCGGAGCCGTGACGTCATCTTCAATGCGAACCACAGACTGTCTGTGTCATGGCGAATACAGTTGTTGGTTTATTTATGTCTGTAGGCCGATGTTGTGAGTGTGGACGGTCGGAGCATACACTGCGTTAGCTTAGCCAAGCTCCATTCAGAAAACACGCATTTTAAAAAAGGTGTTCCGCCTGCCGTCTGTCTGCAGACTTGTCAAAGCATTAATTCATGGTTTTTACTAACCGGTATCAGTATGTTGTTACTACGATTTTGGAAGACCAGAAAAAAGGTGAAAAAGTACCCGTTAGCAGGAACTACCCCTAGTGGAAAAGCAAAAAAAAACAGGCACGCTTAAACCGTGCTACGTGCTGCAGTGGAAATTCTCCATATGTGAAGTGTGTGCCATTTGGTGCAAAAGCTTGGTTTTGGTAAGTGTTTATGTCGTTTTGAGTGCTGTGCTTCATTGTGGAACTTTGGGTGTGTGGTTTTGTGAATTGTGTTTAGTGGTTTGAAAGAATTAGCCCTGTTGTCAAAAAATGTGTTTTAGCAATTAAAAAAACTGTAATAAACTCCACACTTTTGGGCAGAAGAAAATCACTTTATATAAAGTTCAGATAAGCCTTTGATATGAAATATCTGGGAAAACATTTACACTTGATCATATCTGCAGAAATGTCTGTTACATTTTATTTAGAAAATCTGACATTACTTCGTCTAATGGGCAGAAAGCTTCTTTTTTTTTAAATGAAAAAAACGAACACTTAGCACACACACACACACACACACACACACACACACACACACACACACACACACACACACAATCTTAAACACAGCCACACACACACACACACACACACACACACACACACACACACACACACACACACACACACACACACACACACACACACACACACACACACACACACACACACACACACACACACACACACACACACACACACACACACACACACACACACACACACACACACCAAAGGGAACTATAGGAATATGCTGCCTTTGGGCTCCACTGTATCTCAGGTAATATTAAAACAGCTACAGGTCAGTTAGTTAATGTCTGCAGTTAGTGATAGGGGAGTGAGGCGTTCAGGTGACAGCAGAAGGTGGGAACTGGCAGCATCTCTTTCAGTTAGTTAATGTCTGCAGTTAGTGATAGGGGAGTGAGGCATTCAGGTGACAGCAGAAGGTGGGAACTGGCAGCATCTCTTTCAGTTAGTTAATGTCTGCAGGTAGTGCAGGGGCGGTTCTAGGGGGGGACAAGGGGGGGCCAGTGCCCCCCTAACACTGACCTTGGACCCCCCCTGTGGCGTATTTACATGATTTCTTGGCTGACGGAATAGGCGGAAGTAACGATATTTGTCATTATAGTCGGACCCATTAGAGCAGGGCTCTCCAACACGTCGATCACGAGCTACCGGTATCTCGCAAGCCGTCAATAGCCCCCACTTTACAAATATCTTTTGTTTTTTTACGCAAGCCGTCATCGCCACGGAGGAGCACACAGTGCAGAGAGAGAGAAAGAGAGAGAGAGAGAGAGAGAGAGAGGGAGGGAGAGAGAGAGAGAGAGGGAGAGAGAGAGAGAACCTTTTTTGTTGTAAAAAATAAATAAATCATTCCATGTGTACTATAGGACAGTAAGAAAAAAAAAAAGTTTGAAAGGGGAGTGATTAGTAAAATATGCATAAATAGAAAGAAAGAATGCTAACTAGGTAAGATGAGAATAAACTAGTTTAAATGATTTGTTATTGGTTGTGATCATATTCTAAAGATGTTTGGATTATTGAAAAGTATACAACTCTCTTTCATCTGAGTGTTGAGAGCTGGATCCATAAATTCATTTTGTGCTCAAAGTGCACCAGAGGAGGTGTGGACCCTCCTAGAGGATGTGAGGTCCATCCCTAAATAATGCAGGTTAAAATAATTGAATTGCATACATTTAGTAAACACTGCAAACGGGTCCCAAAGACCCAAACAGCACACAAAGGTTAAAGGTAGGCATATAATAATGTGTCATGAAACAAATACCAAAACTGTATTGCATGTTTTCTTATGCGCAATTACTTCATATTGTCTTTGTCTTTTTCGTCCTGCATTTATTGTGCCCCCCTCAGAAAATAACTGGCCCCAGCCTGGCCCCCCCAGTCAAATTGGTCTAGAACCGCCACTGAGGTAGTGATAGGGGAGTGAGGCATTCAGGTGAAGGTGGGAACTGGCAGCATCTCTTTCAGTTAGTTAATGTCTGCAGTTAGTGATAGGGGAGTGAGGCATTCAGGTGAAGGTGGGAACTGGCAGCATCTCTTTCAGTTAGTTAATGTCTGCAGTTAGTGATAGGGGAGTGAGGCGTTCAGGTGACAGCAGAAGGTGGGAACTGGCAGCATCTCTTTCAGTTAGTTAATGTCTGCAGTTAGTGATAGGGGAGTGAGGCGTTCAGGTGACAGCAGAAGGTGGGAACTGGCAGCATCTCTTTCAGTTAGTTAATGTCTGCAGTTAGTGATAGGGGAGTGAGGCGTTCAGGTGACAGCAGAAGGTGGGAACTGGCAGCATCTCTTTCAGTTAGTTAATGTCTGCAGTTAGTGATAGGGGAGTGAGGCGTTCAGGTGACAGCAGAAGGTGGGAACTGGCAGCATCTCTTTCAGTTAGTTAATGTCTGCAGTTAGTGATAGGGGAGTGAGGCGTTCAGGTGACAGCAGAAGGTGGGAACTGGCAGCATCTCTTTCAGTTAGTTAATGTCTGCAGTTAGTGATAGGGGAGTGAGGCGTTCAGGTGACAGCAGAAGGTGGGAACTGGCAGCATCTCTTTCAGTTAGTTAATGTCTGCAGTTAGTGATAGGGGAGTGAGGCGTTCAGGTGACAGCAGAAGGTGGGAACTGGCAGCATCTCTTTCAGTTAGTTAATGTCTGCAGTTAGTGATAGGGGAGTGAGGCGTTCAGGTGACAGCAGAAGGTGGGAACTGGCAGCATCCTCTGTGGTTCCTCCTGATGTAATTGTTGCTGTAGAACATGTTTCAGTGTGATGATGGTGCACCATGACTCATTTGAACTGAAGGAGCATATTCTCTAAAGTGAACGGTTGCTTTAACTCTGAATATGTGACTTCTCTGTGTGAACGTGTTCTTCTCAGCTAGAGTGAACTGGTGGAATGACTCCAGAGTGAGTTCACTGACGTGTTCCTGAGATGATAGGAAACTCTGTTTATCTTATCTTCTGGTTTCTCCTCAGGACTCCAGGCTGAAGGAGAACACAACTCAACAGGTAACGTGCTCAGTTTATTCACCCTGTTACTCTTTAACGCTTGTATTTTGTTCACATTTTACATGATTGGGGTCGAAAAGAAAATAGGAAATGAAATCCCTAAAATATATATATTTTCTGTTTCTTAACTCCTAAGAATAAATGTAGCATTTATGATTAATATTGAAAGATACCCTCTGCTAGATCACATTTAACAAAGGAAGTTTAATTCGTTTTTGTGATAAAGTTATAATATATGTAATAATCCTCATCCAAAATAATAAAGACTTTGAATGCTCAATTATCTCATTGTTTTCTAAAGAATTGGCGTAGGACCCCAGTTTGGCCAGAGGCAGCCCTGTATGTAATGTATGTATTGCACTAGTGTAGGCCATCCTGAATGCCCCTCCTCCTTTCAAACAGCATAAGTTGCTTGGTGTTGACATAAGAGGCTGTGTTGCAGTA
This sequence comes from Notothenia rossii, assembly GCF_949606895.1. NCBI lineage: Eukaryota > Metazoa > Chordata > Actinopteri > Perciformes > Nototheniidae > Notothenia > Notothenia rossii. The sequence continues at coordinate 1,981,600 of NC_136905.1, forward strand.
CCAGATGTGGTTCCCATTTAGAAATATAAGTCACAGAATAAAGAGCATAGTCGTGCACAAGGACATTTCAAACATACGCAATAAAGTTTAGACAATATTTACACAAACAGAAAGAAATAAAAGAATGGAGCCTACCGAGACACGCTGTGCAGGAGAGCAGCGCACTTCCATTTGTTTGGCTTCCCTTCCTTTTCTTCACAATCCTAGTTTTGTTCTCCCTCCTGTCCAGAATGTGCCAAAGCCAACGTGGCGGACATGGTCTTTCTGGTGGACGGATCCTCCAGCATCGGGATCAGTAACTTCCAGGAGGTGCGAAAGTTTCTCCGAAGTGTCGTCACAGGACTCGACATCGGGCCCGACAAGTTTCGTATCGGCCTGGCTCAGTACAGCGATGAAAACTACCAGGAGTTCCTGCTGAAGGATCACATGGACAAGACATCCCTGCTGGAGGCGGTGGACACATTTCAATACCGAACAGGAGGCACAGAAACAGGCAAGGCCATCGACTTCCTCCAGACGCAGTATTTCACGGAGGAAGCAGGGAGCAGAGCCGGCCAAAGGGTGCCTCAGATCGCTGTGGTTATCACGGTCGGAGACTCCACGGACGATGTGATCGCACCCGCCCAGCGCCTGAGGCAGCAGGGAGTCATCGTGTTTGCCATCGGGGTGGGAGCAGCCAACCTGAAGGAGCTCGAGTTCATCGCCAACCGGCCTCCAAAGCGCTTCCTGTCCTCCATCAGTAACTACGCGGCTCTGCAGACGCTGAAAGACAGTCTGCTGAAAACTGTGTGCATCTCAGTGGAGGATCAGAAGCAAGGTAAGGCAAAGGATTACAAAGTTATTTATCTTGCAAACACAATATTCATAAGAAAACAACCAGCCAATAAGCAGCATAGTCTAGGTCTGAAAAGTAAGTAAATAACATTAACTCTCAATCTGTTATCTCAGTAAATATGTTCCTAATGAGTTTATGTTCTTCTTCAATGAAGTACATTTTTAAAATGATGGTCAATTTAAAGTAATTTAGGCGATCAAGCGTTGCTTATTTGTATTCTATACAGAGCACACTAACAGCAGATCTCTCACTGTTCTTGTTCCTGTGTTTTCTCTCAGCCTTGGCAGAAAGGTTTGCAGACATCTTCTTCCTGGTGGACAGTGGCGTGACTACAGCAGAGTTTCAGCAGATCAGGAGCATCCTTACCCGACTCGCCAATCAGCTTAACATCGGAGCGTCCGCCTACCGCCTGGGCTGGGCTCAGTACGGTCAGGAGGTCAAGGTGGAACATCTTCTTAATGCCCACCAAACCAAAAACGAGACGCTCAATGATGTGAAGCGTTTCCGCCAGCGTAAACTGCAACCCAACGAGCCTCGTAATCTGGGCAAAGCGCTGATGTACGCCAGCACCAACCTCTTCACGAGTGATGCAGGAAGCCGTGCGGAACAAGGCTACCGACCGTTCCTGGTGGTTATAAGTGGGAAAGACTCTGATGATCCCGTGTATAGGGAGTCCCGCCTGATCAAATCTTCTGGAATAACCGTGGTTGGGTTGAGCCTCGGGGCATCAATGCAGGAAATGAGAATTGTTGCCACTCCACCGTACATATACCAGTCCGTCACCAACATTGTACCCACAATGAGGGCTGCTTTCGAAAGAGAGGAAGGGGAGACTGCTCTCACTGGAGGTAATGAAATGATGCTATGACTGAATATTACTGTCATTTATAATGTTCTTATGGCACCTTTGAAAATGCATTTTACAACAATTGATTCACTGTCGGTCTCTTTCCATATGCTGAATGAAGAAAGAATTTCAAGAATAAGCCCCTTTAATTTAGCTATCTTGTTTCAGGGGGGCTCTCAAAACATTTCACAATAATAATTTAAAAAGCTATGAGAAACAAAGATACAAATTAAAATCCTCCTGTTTCAAGAGAAATACGAAGCAAGAGCAGGTATTTAAAATAAGTGAAAACAAACGCCTTAAAGAAACGCAATCAAAAGATCTCTGATACGTGTTTCTGACAAATGAGTAAACCAGTTTGATTACATTGCGAGCTTTGACAGTGTACTTTCAACTGATGCATCAACAAAACAGATCTTGCCTTAGATGGTAATAACATGAATTCAAACATTACACATTTAAAGTAACTTTAGTTTGAGATGTCCTTTATGAATTTGTGCGTTGCAAGTTTTCAATATTAAATAAATGTACTTGTGCTATGTTCAGACACAAAGAATTCGCTTTGGTCTATAATAGTGAATACATAAACACAGTAAGAGAAAGTACGATGTCAAATAAGATCAAATATACTAATATATTTAAAGCAAACTCTTATTACATAAACTAAAGTTTACAAGAAATATATAAGGTCCAAAATGGAAAATTACAAATTCCTCTGAAAAGATATATGCAGTATATCTGAATCTATTATTGGAAGAACTGTTGTAAAACAATTATTATAGTATAGCAATAAGAAGTCAACAAAGTTAAAAGCAATAAGTATTCCACGTCTGAGTCTGTCTTTTTCATTTGAATGTTGGTAAACGGTTATTTGGTGATAATTATTCTATGATAATGCACGCCCTTTCCACAGATTGCAAAGCAGCCAAACTGGCCGACATTGTGTTCATCGTCGATGGGTCTGGAAGTATAGGAGCCCCCAACTTCCAGCTCGTGCGCAGTTTCCTGCACTCGATTGTGAAAGGCCTGGAAGTCAGTCGATCCAGAGTGCGAGTGGGCATCGTGATGTACAACGAAATAACCACCGAACAGGTCTACCTCAACACCTTCAAAAACAAGGACGAATTGCTGAAGTACATCAAGATCCTGCCCTATCGTGGAGGCGGCACACAAACTAGAGAGGCCCTGAAGTTCGCCCTGGAGAAGGTCTTCATCAAGCAAAAAGGAAGCAGGAAGGATTCCGGTGTCCAGCAGGTGGCGGTGGTGATCACAGACGGGGAATCGCAGCACAGCGTGAGCACGCCGGCGGCTGACCTTCGTCGGGCCGGTGTCACTGTTTACGCCGTAGGAGTCAAAGATGCCAACCGTGCCCAGCTGGTGGAGATGGCGTCTTATCCTACGAATAAACACAAGTTCATCGTGGACAGTTTTGCCAAGCTGAAATCTCTGGAGCAGAGCCTGCAGAAAAGTCTGTGCCAAAACATCCTCCGGTCAGCAATATCTGTCAGTTCAAGAGGAAACGCCATCAAAGAAGGTGCGAACCACTGATTTAAACACATTACATCACATCATGCTGAGCTTTAATAAGTTCATCCCACCATGAACATTACAAGTATGTGTTTTAGGTAAGTTAAGTCAATGTAGCAGTAATTCATTCATTGGGTGAATAACTCAATATTTTTCCTTTTCCAGGCTGCATGCAAAAGGAGGAAGCAGACATCTTCTTCCTCATTGATGAGTCAGGAAGCATTTACCCCAACGACTTCAAGGACATGAAGAAGTTCATGATTGAGTTTCTAAATACCTTCAACATTGGTCCACAACATGTCCGCATAGGGGTTGTGAAATACGCACATTCCCCAGATTTAGAGTTTGATCTGACAGCACACTCAGATGTGAAGAGTTTGGAGAATGCCGTAGAGGCAATTAGACAAATAGGAGGCGGGACAGAAACAGGGAGAGCACTGACTTCCATGGTCCCACACTATAATCGAGCGTTGGTCACGCGTGGTCACGAAGTCCCAGAGTACCTGGTGGTGATCACTGATGGAAAGTCCGCTGATGAGGTGAAGGTTCCTGCAGAACAGGTGAGGGCGCAGGGAGTCACTGTATACGCCATCGGGGTGAAAAGTGCAGATCCAGTCCAGCTGCTAGAGATCGCCGGCGACCCCAAGAGGACTTTCTTTGCCAATCATTTTGACGCTCTGACTCCAATCAAGGACGACATCATCACCGACATCTGTTCTACAGAGGGTAAGAAAAATTGGACGAGGGTTTAAAAATGCGCTTCTGTAAATGTGGCTGTTAAAAGTAACACACAATAATTTGCCTATTATATTCCAGCTTAATCAATTCGGCTTTACACTATATTTGACTTCTAGAACTTCAGAAATATTAAAAAAGTGTCCATCCCAGTTTCTCAAAATCAAAGGTGCTGTCTTGAAAGGTCTTACTTGATCAGTTCAAAAGCCAAAGATATTCACCTTAGTGACAGAAATGTTATTGATTTCTTGATTATCAAATTAGTTGGTGATTACCTAATTGAATAGAAAGCTTTTGGTTGCAGCTATATCTGACCGCTGGACTGGAGGTGCAGGTACTGGATCCATTGTTTTCCAGATGCACATCCTAGCTAGCTACCATCTGTATGACGCATAAGGTATCTGTTACATCAACTAAGAATCAAACTAAGAACCCAATCGGATATAAGTCTGACAATGATATAAATATAAACTGTATATATGTCATTGTCAAATACATATATGATATAAAGGCAAGTTTATTTGTACAGATACATTTCAACACAAAGCAATTCAAAGAATTTAGAAAAATATTAAGCATTAATGGATTTAAGATGAAGTGCAACAAAAACTCATTATAAAATGACATTTACAAAAACAGTAATTTACAGCCAAGAAGAATAAGAAGGTTATACAATATAAGAATACAAATAAAGTGCAGTGTAAGATTCAAATAGTTGTTATATTTAAATGAAAGCTGCGGCAGAAAGAAATGGACGTTGGTCAAAACTAGTCAGAATACAAACAGAGACAAGACAACAAACAACAGAAATCGGTAGACCAACAAATATAATTGAAATATGTCTGCCTTCAAATAGTTGCGAAAATGTGGTTCTCTATTCCAAAAAGCAGAGAGTTTGTACGAGCCTTAAATGTCCCACAACCAGGAAAAACAAACACGAACATGTCTATGCAAATGTGTCCACAGCTTGCAGTGATAAACCGGGCGACCTCCTCTTCCTGATTGACAGCTCTGGAAGCATCGACCCACAAGACTACGAGAAAATGAAAGACTTCATGAAATCTGTCATCACCAAGTCCGTCGTCGCGCAGGACAACGTGCATGTTGGCGTCGTGCAGTTCAGCACCATCCAACGACTAGCGTTCCCCCTCAACCAACACTACAGCAAGGAACAAATGCTGAACGCCATCACAGCGATGCAGCAGGTTGGCGGAGGCACACTCACAGGGGAAGCCATCACGGATGTGTCGCAGTACTTTGACGGGCTGAGAGGAGGGCGTCCTGGCATGAGGCAGACGCTGATAGTGATTACAGACGGCGAGGCACAAGACGAGGTCAAAGAACCCGCCGTGGCTCTGAGGAACAAAGGAGTGGAGATCTACGCCATCGGAGTGATGGACGCCAAAACGACCCAACTGCTGGAGATCAGCGGCTCAGCAAAAAGGACGTACACTGAAAGGGATTTTGATGCTCTGAAGGACTTGGAGACCGAGTTGGCCTTGGAGCTCTGTACAAACACAGGTAGGACAACACAATAGCAGATAATCTCGGGTCATATTTGGCTTCCATAACATGGAAGAAAGCATCCAAAATACACCAAAGAACATCATTAATCTGTTCACTATAACCTAAGTAGTTCTTCAATGTTCCTTTTACATGCTTTTTGACCCGTTTTGTGTTTCTACTTCCTGACAGATTGTAAGAAGACAGAACAAGCTGACATTATTTTCCTGGTGGACGGCTCCACGAGCATAACCCTGGAGAAGTTCAGAAGCATGCAGAAGTTCATGTCGTCCATGGTGATTCAAACCATCGTCGGCAAGGACCTCACGCGCTTCGGGGTCATCCTCTACTCCACCGACCCCAACTCTGTGTTCACTCTGAAACAGTACAGCTCCAAACGAGAGGTCCTCAGAGCAATTCAAGAGCTGAAGTCCCCGTACGGAGACACCTACACCAGCAAGGCTTTGGCGTACTCTTTACCGTTCTTCAACAAAGACAATGGCGGCCGGGCGGAACTCAACGTGCCTCAGATCCTCATGGTGATCACGGACGGGGATGCCACAGATCGCCACAGTCTGGTAGCGCCGTCCGTGGCTCTGCGGGAAAACTGGATCAGCGTCTTCAGTATCGGAGTTGAAGGAGCCAACACGACACAGCTGGAGATCATGGCCGGGCACGACTCCTCCAAAGTTTTCCACGTGGATAACTTTAAGGCCCTGGAGACTCTGTACAAGAACATTACTCAAGTCCTCTGTGACATCACCAAGCAAGGTAAGAGGCATGTGCGGTTATAGAAAGTAACTAAGTACCTTAACTCCCTAATTAAGTACAAATTTGAGTTAATTTACTTAAGTGCTTTTTTAGTGTTAATTACTTTTTTTCTACTTTCTACTTCTACTCTATTATAAACCACTGGGAAATATTATACTTAACAATTTAATACATTCATCTTACAGCCTTTAATTACCTTGCAGATTTATAATGTATTTAGAATTTTTCAATGTGGCCCCTGCTATGAGGAGCTACTAAAATAACTTAAACATACAGTATCAGCTAAGTTATACCAAGAGACCCAACTCAATTAACCTGTCAGTGTGGTGTTAAGCAGACCGGGCCCTCCCATACAGCCAGCAGCTCCTCACACCTCCAAACATTGCCGTAAATTCTCAAATATAGGTTTTTTGGATAAAGTAATTACATACTCATCATCAAAGTAGTTTTTTTTTCTCGCCTGAAAAACCGTTAGAACTTAATATTAAGTCATTCAAAAGCTTACAAACTGTTTTTTTGGCAAGTAAAGGTCTATAAAGGTGGCGACGCTATGCAAAGTAATATAAATTATTCCCAGAACTGAAGTACCAAGTCATAATAAAGCAATGTAGAAGTACCCTAGAGCCAGAGGTTTGGACTCGAGTCACATGACTTGGACTCGAGTCAGACTCGAGTCACCAATTTGATGACTTTGGACTCGACTTGACAAAATCACAAAACACTTGCGACTCGTCTTGGACTTGAACACCAATGACTCGGGACTTGACTTGGACTTGAGCCTTCTGACTTGAGGTGACTTCATACTTTAATTCAGAGGTCTCCAACACGCCGATCGCGAGATGCGGCTAGAAGAGCAGACTCCAGTCGGGGAGAGCAGCATCTTCAGCCGCTCCAACTCTTGCTGAGAATCCATGCAGGGAGGGGCGGCACTTTATTTAGCTGGGCCACCATGCGGCCAATCATATGCGAGGACACACTAGGATCATATCATTATGTGAAAGAAGGGTGGGGGGCAGACGCTCCAAAGACAGCGGGTGTAGTGGTACAGGACAGCTACAGAGCGACGGGGAGACGGGGAGACGGGGAGCCGGATTTAAATGCAAGCGCGTCGGAAAAAGTCAAGAAATTAGCGAAAACCGAAAAAAGAAGCAGCATCTGGCTGCATTTCAATGATATTGGAGAAAGAAAAGCTGAGTGCACGATTTGTAAAATGAAAATAACCTTCAGAGCAGGGTTTCTCTTTGGTAACCACTCAGGATTTATTGTCAGAGGTGGGAGAAGTTCAGATCTTGTACTTGAGTAAAAGTACCAGAGTGTAGGAATACTCTGTTACAATAAAAAGTCCTGCATTCAAAATGTTCCTCAAGTGAAAGTAGAAAAGTATTATCATTAAAATATACTTAAAGTACCACCTGCAGAGGGATCTAGACTCAGGTGTTCTTTCCCCCATAGAGACCGCCTCGCTGCACATTATCCCTGGCATAAAGATAGATGCTGGGTCCCTTATAACATTTGTACACAGTGGAAATAAACATTCTGGTCACCTCAACATCAGGGATCTTATACATGAAACTCCTTCTGAATCAAACCGTCACGGTAGCCTTACCTTACTGATCCCTCTTAAGTTAAGCCCCAAAGCCCCCCTCGGCGGGGGCTTTTTCTTTTTTGTTTTCACGACACTGTGTCTCAGGGCATCTTAATATTTAAGAACCTATTAATGTGTTATACCAGATTAACGGGAAGAATCTCAGCTAACTGACGATACAAACCATTTTTACCAAAACAAGTCTCATAAGAAGCATCTAAATGACCCCTGCGCGAAAAATGCTAACGCACTTTGGCACAGAACTCAAGATAAAAAATACCCTTATTACTTATCGTAGCTGCACATACAAGATATCCGATTAAAGCTGAGGTTCCACAGATTATTTAGGTATAGTATCATCACTGAGTGATCCGAACTCGCGACAGGGGAAGCAAACACAAACATCAGAACACGTACCTTTACGGAGCTTTTACGGGAGATCGTCTCACCGTAGTTGTTAATCTGATCAAAAGACGTGTTCAATGGCATTAAAATGAGAAAAAACGCAGCTGAATCGGTTAATCCATAGGGTGATAATGTTTCTGTGGATTTGAAAAAAATATTTATAATCCATAATTTAATTTTTATGTAAAAATCGGAGAGTAAAAGTTAGCTGCTAATGGTAACCACCAGAGTTATCGCAGCTTCCGGTTTTAGCTATGCGTCAGTCTCACACACACACATTACCAAATAAGGAGTATGTGGGAGTTCCCCTCGATTCCATTGGCTCGGACGGTTAGAAAGAGATGTCAATCAGCAAAATCAAGCAAGGGGGGCCAGAGTTATGGAAAATCCACCCAAATGACCCCAGAAGTGGTCGTTATTTTGCTAAATCTCTCTTAAAAAGGTCAAATTTCACTTGTTTTGCATCAATCTTTATACAGGGTACTTATTATATGTTGTAGTTTGGATTACTAAAGCTTTGAGTCTACCATCCCATCATTCAAGGGTGGTTTTCACTATAAGTAATATTTTTGTTTTTGGACAGACACCATAATTTACATTTTTTGTTCAATCTGAATTTACTTTAAAATAAAACCATCTATATTGATTCTGACACTTCTACATCCAACTCACAGGTGTAACCTTGCTTTGAGAAAAGAGATTATTAATTTAACCCTTGTAGAAGGGAAAATATGTTCATTTGTTCTGGGAATGTCATTTTCGAGCCTGAGACCTGAAAAACAGGCTCGGGGCTTAAGAGGTTAAAATAGAAGAAAACACGTTACTTTACCAGCAGAGAGAAAATGGATTATTCCATTATTAATGTGACTAATAAAGAGCAGTTTGATCATTAAGTGTTATTCTGTTGATGGATGTCATTACATTTGTTGAAAAGCACATAAGCACTTGTTTAAGACTCGTTTTGTCAAAGTTTAGGACTTGGACTTGACTTGAACTTGCCCATCTTGACTTGAGACTTGACTCGGACTTGAGCGCAAAGACTTGAGACTTGACTCGGACTTGAGCGCAAAGACTTGAGACTTGACTCGGACTTGCAAAACAATGACTTGGTCCCACCTCGAGTTGACAAGGCATGAGGTGAATACAGTAAAATGATAAGGTTGAGGATCGTCTGTTAATCATATATAAATGAAAAAACCTAAAATTACCCAAAGTATATCTGCCAGCATTTAAGGCAAATATCAGCCAGTTATGTCTGTCGAGCAATTTGGGATTGCATTCATAAGTTAAGTTGGGAATGTAGATGGTGTTCACAGTGGCAATGACCGGTAAGGGCCACAGAAACCTTAAACCACGGTACAATTCAGTGTTGTAGGTCAGTGGTTCTCAACCTGGAGGTAGCAATATAAATAAATGTAGGTCTCGAGATACAAATAAAACAACATATTTTAATCTACAAACACATATTTTATATCGGGAAAGCCTGTAACCTGTTAAGCCCGAGAGACCCTGGTACCGGGGCCCTCCCGCAACATCTTGCAAGAAACAGTGTCTGAGGGCATCTTAACATTTAATAAACTATGAATGTTTTATATCCATGTAACGGGAAGAAAATCATCTAACTGATCTTTTTTTTTTTTTTTTTCAAAAAACCCCCCACAATGCTAACGCTGAGCCTCTGAATTAGCAATGAGCGAAAAAAGCTAACAGATTACTGCACCGAAACTCACTCATAAAACCCTATTATATATCCCATCTATTCGCATCGTGAGGTGACACAGAATCGATGGGTACGGACATTAGCGGGTGGACGGGAGACACTATGGACGCGCTCGTGAACTGTCAACGGGGGGGGGGGGGGGGGACCTCTGTGATGTTGCCTGGCAGCGCAACACTCAAATGTGGGACATAGTCTCAATTTGTGGGACGCGGGACAAATAATAAAAATGCTGTTTGTGCAGTCCCGGGACACCTGGTCACCCTACACACACACACACACACACACACACACACACACACACACACACACACACACACACACACGGTGCTGCCCCTCACACACACACACGCTTCAAATCAAGTTGCATAAATGCTTGAGCTACATTTTTATTGTAATTACTGTGAAGTCTGCCCATTACGTTTTCGTCATTATTATTAAGTAACATAAAGCCTTTTATAGATACACAACAAAGAATCAGTACATATAGGTCGTAAGACCCAATTTGTGACAGGAGATTTTTGCAATGGGGTGATAACACCAGGACAACTTGTGTTTAATTCCTCTTTTTAAATGGTCACTTCCTAAACATCAAAATGCCGCCTTTCCGAAAAATTACAAAACTTAAGGATACCATTTATTATAGGTTACATATTAAAAAAGGTGTACATGTTATACATTTGTGCAGGGATGTGGTATTTCTGTGTTGGACCCTGAAGGCAGCATCTCCCTGGTCCAATGCGATTTCTGCATGTGAGTTTGGATTATTTGCAGAGAATAATCTCTGTGTCAAAAAAATTCAGAAGGACAATCTCCCCATATTAACAATACTTTAAGATTTTTTAAGTAACTATTAAATCTCCGACATCTGTCTCTTTGTCCCTGAAAACAGATATTTTTTCAGAGGTATTTTTGTCCTTTCTCTCTGTGTTGACAGATCTGCTGTTTCAACCCAACATCTATGTTTCCTCCTCGATGTACGGGGTCTCCGGGGCCCAGCAGCAGGGGTTCCAGGTGTTCAGAGGCTCCGCCTTCACCATCAGTTGCTCCATACAGCCTCAGTACCGAGGAGGCTCCTTCCAGCTCAACTTCACCTCCATCAACTCAGCAAACAACTCCAACTCAGAGCCAGCTGTCAATCACACTGCCCACTTCCTGTTCCCGGTTGCAGAGCCCGCCCACCAGGGAAGCTACAGCTGTGTTTATCACGTCTTTGCTTTTTCTCACGACTTCTCCTCTGAGAGCCGTCTGCTCTCCGTCACCGTCACAGGTGAGCTGTTAGAGTTTACTGTAGGACAGAGCGTGATGCTCCCCAGGAGAACGCTGGTGAGGACTGAGTGTTTTACTGTGAGCCCTGAAGCAGTCACACCCTTACATCACATGTAGCTTTCCAGAGCAACGTACAATAAGTGCAATGAACCGTGAAGACATGAATCCAGAACAGCAAGAGCCCTGCATCTACATCAGCTTCAGATCAGCCAGTTTCAGTAGAACCACTGGTAGACCAGTACAAGAGCCCTGGAGCAGGCAGCTACTGGTAACCAGTGAACCTGACTTCCTGTTCCCAGCTGTGATCAGGGATTTATAAGTGATCCTATACAAACCGTTTATAGAGAACAGACACCTTTAAAACAAATGTTGTAAGCCTGTTATCTTACAGTCTGAAGTCCCTCCAGAAGTCAGCAGGTCTCTGATGGACTGCTCACGCCTCCTGCATGCCGTATCGCTTCATTACATCTTTCATTCTGTGTCTTTTATCTCTCTTATTTGATCTTCCCTGCATCTGTTTCCACACTAGTGTTTCTCCAGTCAGCTGTAGTTTACATTGGAGTATTGCCATGAGTACTGACTGTTCAACAGATACAGCTAGCAGCTTCTCCCTACAGTCCTACTGTCTGGTATGAACAGGAGAAAGGGTTGGGCTTGAATGAAGATCTTAAGAAGATGTAGTTTATTGTAATATAACTGTAGAGAGGAGTCTCCATGCTGAAGTGGGTTCAGGTCTCTGTGTGTTTGCTGACTCTTGATGTGATGCTCTCCTTGTGTTCGATCAGATCCAGAACCTTTTATCATCCGAGCCGTCGTCCTGCCGCTGACTCAGCTGCTGGGGATCGTCGGACTTTACTTCTACTGCAAGGTACGGAAACATGTTGTTGTTCCACCACTGACTGAATGATGAGGTACTGAAACATGTTGTTGTTCCACTGACTGAATGATGAGGGACTGAAACATGTTGTTGTTCCACTGACTGAATGATGAGGGACTGAAACATGTTGTTGTTCCACTGACTGAATGATGAGGGACTGAAACATGTTGTTGTTCCACTGACTGAATGATGAGGGACTGAAACATGTTGTTGTTCCACTGACTGAATGATGAGGTACTGAAACATGTTGTTGTTCCACTGACTGAATGATGAGGGACTGAAACATGTTGTTGTTCCACTGACTGAATGATGAGGGACTGAAACATGTTGTTGTTCCACTGACTGAATGATGAGGGACTGAAACATGTTGTTGTTCCACTGACTGAATGATGAGGGACTGAAACATGTTGTTGTTGTTCCACTGACTGAATGATGAGGGACTGAAACATGTTGTTGTTGTTCCACTGACTGAATGATGAGGTACTGAAACATGTTGTTGTTCCACTGACTGAATGATGAGGTACTGAAACATGTTGTTGTTCCACTGACTGAATGATGAGGTACTGAAACATGTTGTTGTTCCACTGACTGAATGATGAGGGACTGAAACATGTTGTTGTTGTTCCACTGACTGAATGATGAGGTACTGAAACATGTTGTTGTTCCACTGACTGAATGATGAGGGACTGAAACATGTTGTTGTTCCACTGACTGAATGATGAGGGACTGAAACATGTTGTTGTTCCACTGACTGAATGATGAGGTACTGAAACATGTTGTTGTTCCACTGACTGAATGATGAGGGACTGAAACATGTTGTTGTTCCACTGACTGAATGATGAGGGACTGAAACATGTTGTTGTTCCACTGACTGAATGATGAGGTACGGAAACATGTTGTTGTTCCACTGACTGAATGATGAGGTACTGAAACATGTTGTTGTTCCACTGACTGAATGATGAGGGACTGAAACATGTTGTTGTTCCACTGACTGAATGATGAGGGACGGAAACATGTTGTTGTTCCACTGACTGAATGATGAGAGACTGAAACATGTTGTTGTTCCTCTGACTGAATGATGAGGGACTGAAACATGTTGTTGTTCCACTGACTGAATGATGAGGTACTGAAACATGTTGTTGTTCCACTGACTGAATGATGAGAGACTGAAACATGTTGTTGTTCCACTGACTGAATGATGAGGTACTGAAACATGTTGTTGTTCCACTGACTGAATGATGAGGGACTGAAACATGTTGTTGTTCCACTGACTGAATGATGAGGGACGGAAACATGTTGTTGTTCCACTGACTGAATGATGAGAGACTGAAACATGTTGTTGTTCCACTGACTGAATGATGAGGTACTGAAACATGTTGTTGTTCCTCTGACTGAATGATGAGGGACTGAAACATGTTGTTGTTCCACTGACTGAATGATGAGGTACTGAAACATGTTGTTGTTCCACTGACTGAATGATGAGGGACTGAAACATGTTGTTGTTCCACTGACTGAATGATGAGGGACTGAAACATGTTGTTGTTCCACTGACTGAATGATGAGGGACTGAAACATGTTGTTGTTCCACTGACTGAATGATGAGGTACTGAAACATGTTGTTGTTCCACTGACTGAATGATGAGGTACTGAAACATGTTGTTGTTCCACTGACTGAATGATGAGGGACTGAAACATGTTGTTGTTCCACTGACTGAATGATGAGGGACGGAAACATGTTGTTGTTCCACTGACTGAATGATGAGGGACTGAAACATGTTGTTGTTCCACTGACTGAATGATGAGGTACTGAAACATGTTGTTGTTCCACTGACTGAATGATGAGGGACTGAAACATGTTGTTGTTCCACTAACTGAATGATGAGGGACTGAAACATGTTGTTGTTCCACTGACTGAATGATGAGGGACTGAAACATGTTGTTGTTCCACTGACTGAATGATGAGGTACTGAAACATGTTGTTGTTCCACTGACTGAATGATGAGGGACTGAAACATGTTGTTGTTCCACTGACTGAATGATGAGGGACGGAAACATGTTGTTGTTCCACTGACTGAATGATGAGGGACTGAAACATGTTGTTGTTCCACTGACTGAATGATGAGGTACTGAAACATGTTGTTGTTCCACTGACTGAATGATGAGGGACTGAAACATGTTGTTGTTCCACTGACTGAATGATGAGGGACTGAAACATGTTGTTGTTCCACTGACTGAATGATGAGGGACTGAAACATGTTGTTGTTCCACTGACTGAATGATGAGGGACTGAAACATGTTGTTGTTCCACTGACTGAATGATGAGGGACTGAAACATGTTGTTGTTCCACTGACTGAATGATGAGGTACTGAAACATGTTGTTGTTGTTCCACTGACTGAATGATGAGGGACTGAAACATGTTGTTGTTGTTCCACTGACTGAATGATGAGGGACTGAAACATGTTGTTGTTCCACTGACTGAATGATGAGGTACTGAAACATGTTGTTGTTCCACTGACTGAATGATGAGGGACTGAAACATGTTGTTGTTGTTCCACTGACTGAATGATGAGGTACTGAAACATGTTGTTGTTCCACTGACTGAATGATGAGGTACTGAAACATGTTGTTGTTGTTCCACTGACTGAATGATGAGGTACTGAAACATGTTGTTGTTCCACTGACTGAATGATGAGGGACTGAAACATGTTGTTGTTGTTCCACTGACTGAATGATGAGGGACTGAAACATGTTGTTGTTCCACTGACTGAATGATGAGGGACTGAAACATGTTGTTGTTCCACTGACTGAATGATGAGGGACTGAAACATGTTGTTGTTCCACTGACTGAATGATGAGGGACTGAAACATGTTGTTGTTGTTCCACTGACTGAATGATGAGGGACTGAAACATGTTGTTGTTCCACTGACTGAATGATGAGGGACTGAAACATGTTGTTGTTCCACTGACTGAATGATGAGGGACTGAAACATGTTGTTGTTCCACTGACTGAATGATGAGGGACTGAAACATGTTGTTGTTCCACTGACTGAATGATGAGGGACTGAAACATGTTGTTGTTCCACTGACTGAATGATGAGGGACTGAAACATGTTGTTGTTCCACTGACTGAATGATGAGGTACTGAAACATGTTGTTGTTCCACTGACTGAATGATGAGGTACTGAAACATGTTGTTGTTGTTCCACTGACTGAATGATGAGGGACTGAAACATGTTGTTATTCCACTGACTGAATGATGAGGGACTGAAACATGTTGTTGTTGTTCCACTGACTGAATGATGAGGGACTGAAACATGTTGTTGTTCCACTGACTGAATGATGAGGGACTGAAACATGTTGTTGTTCCACTGACTGAATGATGAGGGACTGAAACATGTTGTTGTTCCACTGACTGAATGATGAGGGACTGAAACATGTTGTTGTTCCACTGACTGAATGATGAGGGACTGAAACATGTTGTTGTTCCACTGACTGAATGATGAGGTACTGAAACATGTTGTTGTTCCACTGACTGAATGATGAGGGACTGAAACATGTTGTTGTTGTTCCACTGACTGAATGATGAGGTACTGAAACATGTTGTTGTTCCACTGACTGAATGATGAGGTACTGAAACATGTTGTTGTTGTTCCACTGACTGAATGATGAGGGACTGAAACATGTTGTTGTTCCACTGACTGAATGATGAGGGACTGAAACATGTTGTTGTTCCACTGACTGAATGATGAGGGACTGAAACATGTTGTTGTTGTTCCACTGACTGAATGATGAGGGACTGAAACATGTTGTTGTTCCACTGACTGAATGATGAGGGACTGAAACATGTTGTTGTTCCACTGACTGAATGATGAGGTACTGAAACATGTTGTTGTTCCACTGACTGAATGATGAGGGACTGAAACATGTTGTTGTTCCACTGACTGAATGATGAGGGACTGAAACATGTTGTTGTTCCATTGACTGAATGATGAGGTACTGAAACATGTTGTTGTTCCACTGACTGAATGATGAGGGACTGAAACATGTTGTTGTTGTTCCACTGACTGAATGATGAGGGACTGAAACATGTTGTTGTTCCACTGACTGAATGATGAGGGACTGAAACATGTTGTTGTTCCACTGACTGAATGATGAGGTACTGAAACATGTTGTTGTTCCACAGACTGAATGATGAGGTACTGAAACATGTTGTTGTTCCACTGACTGAATGATGAGGGACTGAAACATGTTGTTGTTCCACTGACTGAATGATGAGGTACTGAAACATGTTGTTGTTCCACAGACTGAATGATGAGGGACTGAAACATGTTGTTGTTCCACAGACTGAATGATGAGGGACTGAAACATGTTGTTGTTCCACTGACTGAATGATGAGGTACTGAAACATGTTGTTGTTCCACAGACTGAATGATGAGGGACTGAAACATGTTGTTGTTCCACTGACTGAATGATGAGGTACTGAAACATGTTGTTGTTCCACTGACTGAATGATGAGGTACTGAAACATGTTGTTGTTCCACTGACTGAATGATGAGGGACTGAAACATGTTGTTGTTCCACTGACTGAATGATGAGGGACTGAAACATGTTGTTGTTCCACTGACTGAATGATGAGGGACTGAAACATGTTGTTGTTCCACTGACTGAATGATGAGGGACTGAAACATGTTGTTGTTCCACTGACTGAATGATGAGGGACTGAAACATGTTGTTGTTCCACTGACTGAATGATGAGGGACTGAAACATGTTGTTGTTCCATTGACTGAATGATGAGGTACTGAAACATGTTGTTGTTCCACTGACTGAATGATGAGGGACTGAAACATGTTGTTGTTGTTCCACTGACTGAATGATGAGGTACTGAAACATGTTGTTGTTCCACTGACTGAATGATGAGGGACTGAAACATGTTGTTGTTCCACTGACTGAATGATGAGGGACTGAAACATGTTGTTGTTGTTCCACTGACTGAATGATGAGGTACTGAAACATGTTGTTGTTCCACTGACTGAATGATGAGGGACTGAAACATGTTGTTGTTCCACTGACTGAATGATGAGGGACTGAAACATGTTGTTGTTCCACTGACTGAATGATGAGGGACTGAAACATGTTGTTGTTCTACTGACTGAATGATGAGGGACTGAAACATGTTGTTGTTCCACTGACTGAATGATGAGGGACTGAAACATGTTGTTGTTGTTCCACTGACTGAATGATGAGGTACTGAAACATGTTGTTGTTCCACTGACTGAATGATGAGGGACTGAAACATGTTGTTGTTCCACTGACTGAATGATGAGGTACTGAAACATGTTGTTGTTCCACTGACTGAATGATGAGGGACTGAAACATGTTGTTGTTCTACTGACTGAATGATGAGGGACTGAAACATGTTGTTGTTCCACTGACTGAATGAAACAGTGTGTGTTATTGAACAGGAGTGATGCAGGAAGTCTCACTGTGTGCTGTCATGTCTCTCCAGGCCACCAGGGGGCGGAGGCCGAGCCGACAGGAGGACAGTGAGCTGGATGACCTGGGTGTTCCTGCTGAAGAGGAAGGAGCTCAGGGAGCAGAGTAGCAGCTCCAAGGAGCTCGTCTCACACACATGGGTTCATCAGCTCTTACAGCTTTTAACCAACGTTATAAAATAGAGCTTTCACTCTGAAAGTCACCAGCAATGTGTGAGTGCTTCATGTTTCCTGACTTCCTGTGAGCTCCAAGCCCATTGGTTCCCACTGAAGATGAAGATCTTTAAGTTTTTTTTATTTTTGAAAAGTCCAATCAGTGAGTGCAGTTTGAAACCACAGACACACTAACCCGACCCACTTAGGGAATGAACAGCTGAATAATGTTACATATGTAATTTAAAATTAGGCAAATCCCCCCTAAAATAAATATTAATACCCAATGTTTGATTCAAATGTGGTGAAAAATGAATCCTGAGATAACAGGAGGAATGTGTGACAGCACCATCTGCTGCTGGGTTTGTAGATCTCAAGCACGTTGAGGGTTGGTGTTCTTTTTCTTATCTACTGAGCTCGGCTTTGTTATACATTTTCATTGTTCAGGATTTTGTTACTTGATAAGAATTGTTTATATTTTGTAAGAATTTAAATATTTTCAAGAATTCTGCTTATTCTAGAATGTTCCCAAATTCATAAGACTTTTGATGCAACAATGTTTTTCTTGGAATTTACATAATTTTGTAACAATAATTTTAATTTTTAATAAGTAATGTGCTTTGTTACGTAATCAAGAAATGCCTAATTTTATAATAATGTGGTAAAGAAATATTTAGCATTTCTTAAGAATTTGTTTTTTTTCAAAGTGTTCAGATTATTGTTGTGCTTAAACTTAAATTGGATTGTCATTATTACGAAGTCATTAGTTTTGTAATCGAGAAATGATTTTCCTTCAGAAGATTTTGATACATTTTGTGAAGGAATTTTTCACAGCTTTATTCACAAGAAATCTGCTTTATTCGTTTTGCCTTTTAAGTTTTGTGCTTCCTGATCGAGGTTATGACGTGATGACTGCTTGGTTTTGATATTAGGTTGCTGATTTTTACCAATTAAGCATTTAGTTGAATATTCTTCTTGAAGATTTTCCTCAGATCAGAATGATTTTTAGTAGAATTTAGCATAATCTGAATTAAACATGAACACAACTTCAGAAAATAATAGAGATGATCAAGATCACTGTAATACATGTTTCCATGTTGTTTTCTATGTCCCAAAAAAATAATAAAACTTCTTGAAAAATCCATGAAACTCTGAGAGTCATCTGATTTGTCTGTTTAGTGTTTATCCTAGTTGGGAAGAAGTGAGAATGTTAAATGTACAGGATAAACTCCAAGGCTTTAGGTATGACAGAATGATATCACTGCATCAAATCATCTCTGTCAAACAAACAATTATAATACTGACACGTTTGATCAGCAGGATAATCTCCACAGATTAACACCACTTTAGGATTTCTGAAGTGTTTGAAAAAATATATAACGTGAAGTGTGTGTGCGTGTGCGTGTGCGTGTGCGTGTGTGTGTGTGTGTGTGGGGGGGGGGGGGTGTACAGTGTGTGGTCATTGAAAACGTTCTTCACAGAAAATGGTCCGGGCCAATGAGTGTGAGTTTATAAAGTTTATAAAAATATCTTTTTATTGTATTAGTTTTATTCTGTTCTCCTGATAGCTTTGTGAAGCACCTTGAGATGACGCTGTTTCTAAAGTGTGCTATATAAATGAAATGTATTAATATTATTATTATTATAAAGTACCTGAAGGCATCCTCAGACCTGAACTCAAAAGTTGTTGCTCACACTGACAGCTTGAATCTGATAGGGCGCCCTGGTCGTCATGGAGACAGGAAACGGTTTCTTTAATCTGTGATCCATCAGCGTCTTCATGATCACTTCCTCAGAAAGGAAGCTCAGGGAAGTGAGCGACACTTGAATCTATATTCTAATATCTCTGTCTCTTGATGCTCTTAAAGCACTTTGAATGGCCTCGTGTTGAATGATGCTTTATCAATAACCTTTCTTTGCCTTTCCTTTAATGGAGAGTTTGAACAAAGGCAGGGACAGAGAATCAAGACGTCCTCAGAGAGAGTCTGTCTCCTTCTATAGACCTCACACTGATGAACACAGAGAGCGACTGGACGGCAGCACGACCCGCTGGTCACACTGAGATCATGGCCTACAGAAACACCTGATCACGTGACTCCCTGCAGAGGCCTTCACACAGCGGGGGGGTTTGTCTGAAACTACGGGGGTTCCTGAGAGTCCACACCTCAAATCAAGCTAACCAATCATGTTGAGTCTTTATCAAAGAGGGTTACAGAACCTCTCCATAGTCAGAACCAAGCTGGTTCCACCTGAACCTGTTCCTCCAGGACTCTGGTCCTCTGCTGTGACTCTGATCTCTGAAGAGTCCTTCTTTTCACACACTTTGTTCAGTCTGGCTTTTAGTTCTTTAGTCGCTTAAATGTTTTAGTTATTCTGTATGTGTGTAAAAAGAGTTTCATTTGAAATTGCACATTTATGTTTACTTGTTCTCCTTCTAAAGACTAGCGTTGGATCATTTGCCTCTGATGCCATGATTTCTTTATTTGTATTTATTTTTAGTCAGAAACAAAACATACAACAATAATAATAATATATTTATTTTTTCTTATAATAATAATTATAACAGAGAAGAAAAAAAAGTTCAAGGTACACATTTTTTTTTTTAAATAAAATTAATTCTCAAATAGTGTCTGTCATGTTCAACAGGGGCAAGACGAAGCTTAAACAAAACGTTTCTGCCCCCCCCCCCCCCCCACAGGTCCTGCTCAGAACCATTCAGGATCTGGCTCCTAAATAAAACGTTCAGTTTAGATAGACGTGTACAATGTGTCAGTTCATCATTACAGGGACTCCACAGACCAAGACCTCTCGATGAGATGCAATGAAGTTTGGAATTTGTTCGTATGAAAAAGCAGTTTCCTCTCAACATGTGTGTTTCCTCTCCGTGTGAAAAGTCCCTGATATTAGGAGGTAGTTGTTGATTTGCGGCTTTGAACATCATTTGAATCGTTTTAAAGTCAACCAGGACTTGTTGTTTTAGTGTGACATGTAGCTGAAGAGAGAAGAGAGCGTGAAGTGATGATCAGATATAAATACGATCAGATATAAAGATATATTAATATATGATATTCCAGTGAAGCTCCACCTCTCCCTGGACGCTGATACACAGCCGAGCGTAGAGACTGCAGAGAGACAGACATGGATCAGCTGCTGCTGCTGCTGCTGCTGATGCTGCGGGGCTCAGGTAAGAATCCACTTTATTAATTATAATATCTGAGTGATCTCTCAGTCAATAACAAACTGCTGCCACACTGATGGCCAGCTACACACACCCACACACACAGGCACGCTCACAGACAGACCTCACAGGGAGCTCGAACACCCTCCTATTAGAGACAGATCATTAGATTGACCTTTTTCTAATGTACGATTCTCGAGCACATGTAACCCAGGTCACCAAAGGTTAACTCCTGTGGGATGAACCCTAAGCCAATCGTAACACAGCGTTTTCAGCACAGAAGTGCCTTAGCCAATTAGAATGCATCACTTTGTTGTAAGGTTGTACACACACACACACACACACACACACACACACACACACACACACACACACACACACACACACACACACACACACACACACACCAGTGTGTTTATATTCCACTCAGTCTGTATTCATGAACATCATCCTGACTGATCAGAACTCATTAAGACTAATTAGTATTTATTGTATTTATTTATAGACTTCTTCACTCTCTAATCTGTTACAGTTTTTTCCGTTGATAACAAACAAAAATCTCACATAAAGCATAATTATTTAAACTCACACTCAAAGAGAAAAACCTCAAATCTCTAAAACTCTAAACACATTTTCAGCTCTGCACCCAATCTGCAATTCACCAAAACACTGCACACGGTTCTCTAAGTAAGACACAGACATCTGACACATTCACTAGTTTGCCCTTTTGAAAACACTGCCATTAAATATACTATGTACACCTATGATTTAGAGGCTTGCAGTTTAGAACTAATACACTTGATTGGGTTACTCTTATTCTGACTATTTCGTGATGAAGTTCAGCCACCTGGTATTTCCCTCTCCAAATATAATGACCATCAGAGTGAGCATTCTTAACTGATAGGCTATTGTGCCACTTCTCCCCCACTCGGAATGTGACTGTCTCAGAGAAGAGGTAGGCCTATGTCTAAAGAAATCTCACTTGGCACTTTTTGCAAAACACTGCACATGGTTCTCTAAGTAAGACACAGACATCTGACACATTCACTAGTTTGCCCTTTTGAAAACACTGCTACACACATGAACCATGAACAAATACACATGCTTTATGACCATACACACCAACTGCTCTATTGTTGAGATCAATCAGAATGAAAGCACTCCAAAAAGGCTCGACGTAAGAACTTTTTACAACAACACTGATCGATAGCATCATTTGTGTTTACACAACCGTAACTATGTGTTGTGCAGGAAAGTTGCACCGATTTGTTTTGGAGAGAAATAAAAGTATAACAACAGTATTTTTGCGTTTCTGCACATATTTGTGTAGACTTGAACGATCTTTATACAGAATTCTCTACATAGAGGGGACAGATGAGTGCTTTAGACAAAGCACCACAGTGTGTTGGTTGGACAAAGTGTCTTGTACTATAATGGCGCATTTCCAATGCAGGGCCTCGCAAGGCTTAGTACGGTATCGATAGGCCTTGGTAGGCAAGGCTCACTTTATGCTGCGTTTCCATTACAGTTTAGTAGCTGGGGCAGTAACTATAGTAACGCAGTGTAGGCGGAGCCGTGACGTCATCTTCAATGCGAACCACAGACTGTCTGTGTCATGGCGAATACAGTTGTTGGTTTATTTATGTCTGTAGGCCGATGTTGTGAGTGTGGACGGTCGGAGCATACACTGCGTTAGCTTAGCCAAGCTCCATTCAGAAAACACGCATTTTAAAAAAGGTGTTTCTCCTGCCGTCTGTCTGCAGACTTGTCAAAGCATTAATTCATGGTTTTTACAAACCGGTATCAGTATGTTGTTACTACGATTTTGGAAGACCAGAAAAAAGGTGAAAAAGTACCCGTTAGCAGGAACTACCCCTAGTGGAAAAGCAAAAAAAAACAGGCACGCTTAAACCATGCTACGTGCTGCAGTGGAAATTCTCCATATGTGAAGTGTGTGCCATTTGGTGCAAAAGCTTGGTTTTGGTAAGTGTTTATGTCGTTTTGAGTGCTGTGCTTCATTGTGGAACTTTGGGTGTGTGGTTTTGTGAATTGTGTTTAGTGGTTTGAAAGAATTAGCCCTGTTGTCAAAAAATGTGTTTTAGCAATTAAAAAAACTGCAATAAACTCCACACTTTTGGGCAGAAGAAAATCACTTTATATAAAGTTCAGATAAGCCTTTGATATCAAATATCTGGGAAAACATTTACACTTGATCATATCTGCAGAAATGTCTTTTATATTTTATTTAGAAAATCTGACATTACTTCGTCTAATGGGCAGAAAGCTTCTTTTTTTTTAAATGAAAAAAACGAACACTTAGCACACACACACACACACACACACACACACACACACACACACACACACACACACACACACACACACACACACACACACACACTATCTTAAACACAGCCACACACACATGCACACACACAAACACACTATCTTAAACACAGCCACACACACATGCACACACACACAGCCACACACACACAGCCACACACACACACACACACACACACACACACACACACTATCTTAAACACAGCCACACACACACACACACACACACACACACACACACACACACACACACACACACACACACACACACACACACACACACACACACACACACACACACACACACACACACACACACACACACACCAAAGGGAACTATAGGAATATGCTGCCTTTGGGCTCCACTGTATCTCAGGTAATATTAAAACAGCTACAGGTCAGTTAGTTAATGTCTGCAGTTAGTGATAGGGGAGTGAGGCGTTCAGGTGACAGCAGAAGGTCGGAACTGGTAGCATCTCTTTCAGTTAGTTAATGTCTGCAGTTAGTGATAGGGGAGTGAGGCATTCAGGTGACAGCAGAAGGTGGGAACTGGCAGCATCTCTTTCAGTTAGTTAATGTCTGCAGGTAGTGCAGGGGCGGTTCTAGGGGGGGACAGGGGGGGCCAGTGCCCCCCTAACACTGACCTTGGACCCCCCCTGTGGCGTATTTACATGATTTCTTGGCTGACGGAATAGGCGGAAGTAACGATATTTGTCATTCTAGTCGGACCCATTAGAGCAGGGCTCTCCAACACGTCGATCACGAGCTACCGGTATCTCGCAAGCCGTCAATAGCCCCCACTTTGCAAGCCTTCATCGCCACGGAGGAGCACACAGTGCAGAGAGAGAGAAAGAGAGAGAGAGAGAGAGAGAGAGAGAGAGAGGGAGGGAGAGAGAGAGAGAGAGGGAGAGAGAGAAAGAGAGAGAGAGAGAGAGAGAGAGAGAGGGAGGGAGAGAGAGAGAGAGAGGGAGAGAGAGAGAGAACCTTTTTTGTTGTAAAAAATAAATAAATCATTCCATGTGTACTATAGGACAGTAAGAAAAAAAACAGTTTGAAAGGGGAGTGATTAGTAAAATATGCATAAATAGAAAGAAAGAATGCTAACTAGGTAAGATGAGAATAAACTAGTTTAAATGATTTGTTATTGGTTGTGATCAAATTCTAAAGATGTTTGGATTATTGAAAAGTATACAACTCTCTTTCATCTGAGTGTTGAGAGCTGGATCCATAAATTCATTTTGTGCTTAAAGTGCACCAGATTGATATATTCCCCGGACCCCCCTAGAGGAGGTGTGGACCCCCCTAGAGGATGTGAGGTCCATCCCCAAATAATGCAGGTTAAAATAATCGAATTGAATACATTTTCTTTTAGTAAACACTGCAAACGGGTCCCACAGACCCAAACAGCACACAAAGGTTAAAGGTAGGCATATAATAATGTGTAATGAAACAAATACAAAAACTGTATTGCATGTTTTCTTATGCGCAATTACTTCATATTGTCTTTGTCTTTTTCGTCCTGCATTTATTGTGCCCCCCTCAGAAAATAACTGGCCCCAGCCTGGCCCCCCCAGTCAAATTGGTCTAGAACCGCCACTGAGGTAGTGATAGGGGAGTGAGGCGTTCAGGTGACAGCAGAAGGTGGGAACTGGCAGCATCTCTTTCAGTTAGTTAATGTCTGCAGTTAGTGATAGGGGAGTGAGGCGTTCAGGTGACAGCAGAAGGTGGGAACTGGCAGCATCTCTTTCAGTTAGTTAATGTCTGCAGTTAGTGATAGGGGAGTGAGGCGTTCAGGTGACAGCAGAAGGTGGGAACTGGCAGCATCTCTTTCAGTTAGTTAATGTCTGCAGTTAGTGATAGGGGAGTGAGGCGTTCAGGTGACAGCAGAAGGTGGGAACTGGCAGCATCTCTTTCAGTTAGTTAATGTCTGCAGTTAGTGATAGGGGAGTGAGGCGTTCAGGTGACAGCAGAAGGTGGGAACTGGCAGCATCTCTTTCAGTTAGTTAATGTCTGCAGTTAGTGATAGGGGAGTGAGGCGTTCAGGTGGCAGCAGAAGGTGGGAACTGGCAGCATCTCTTTCAGTTAGTTAATGTCTGCAGTTAGTGATAGGGGAGTGAGGCGTTCAGGTGACAGCAGAAGGTGGGAACTGGCAGCATCTCTTTCAGTTAGTTAATGTCTGCAGTTAGTGATAGGGGAGTGAGGCGTTCAGGTGACAGCAGAAGGTGGGAACTGGCAGCATCTCTTTCAGTTAGTTAATGTCTGCAGTTAGTGATAGGGGAGTGAGGCGTTCAGGTGACAGCAGAAGGTGGGAACTGGCAGCATCTCTTTCAGTTAGTTAATATCTGCAGATAGTGATAGGAGAGTGAGGCGTTCAGGTGACAGCAGAAGGTGGGAACTGGCAGCATCTCTTTCAGTTAGTTAATGTCTGCAGTTAGTGATAGGGGAGTGAGGCATTCAGGTGACAGCAGAAGGTGGGAACTGGCAGCATCTCTTTCAGTTAGTTAATTTCTGCAGTTAGTGATAGGGGAGTGAGGCGTTCAGGTGACAGCAGAAGGTGGGAACTGGCAGCATCTCTTTCAGTTAGTTAATGTCTGCAGTTAGTGATAGGGGAGTGAGGCGTTCAGGTGACAGCAGAAGGTGGGAACTGGCAGCATCTCTTTCAGTTAGTTAATGTCTGCAGTTAGTGATAGGGGAGTGAGGCGTTCAGGTGACAGCAGAAGGTGGGAACTGGCAGCATCTCTTTCAGTTAGTTAATATCTGCAGATAGTGATAGGAGAGTGAGGCGTTCAGGTGACAGCAGAAGGTGGGAACTGGCAGCATCTCTTTCAGTTAGTTAATGTCTGCAGTTAGTCATAGGGGAGTGAGGCATTCAGGTGACAGCAGAAGGTGGGAACTGGCAGCATCTCTTTCAGTTAGTTAATGTCTGCAGTTAGTGATAGGGGAGTGAGGCGTTCAGGTGACAGCAGAAGGTGGGAACTGGCAGCATCTCTTTCAGTTAGTTAATGTCTGCAGTTAGTGATAGCGGAGTGAGGCGTTCAGGTGACAGCAGAAGGTGGGAACTGGCAGCATCCTCTGTGGTTCCTCCTGATGTAATTGTTGCTGTAGAACATGTTTCAGTGTGATGATGGTGCACCATGACTCATTTGAACTGAAGGAGCATATTCTCTAAAGTGAACGGTTGCTTTAACTCTGAATATGTGACTTCTCTGTGTGAACGTGTTCTTCTCAGCTAGAGTGAACTGGTGGAATGACTCCAGAGTGAGTTCACTGACGTGTTCCTGAGATGATAGGAAACTTGTTTATCTTATCTTCTGGTTTCTCCTCAGGACTCCAGGCTGAAGGAGAACACAACTCAACAGGTAACGTGCTCAGTTTATTCACCCTGTTACTCTTTAACGCTTGTATTTTGTTCACATTTTACATGATTGGGGTCGAAAAGAAAATAGGAAATGAAATCCCTAAAATATATATATTTTCTGTTTCTTAACTCCTAAGAATAAATGTAGCATTTATGATTAATATTGAAAGATACCCTCTGCTAGATCACATTTAACAAAGGAAGTTTAATTCGTTTTTGTGATAAAGTTATAATGTATGTAATAATCCTCATCCAACATAATAAAGACTTTGAATGCTCAATTATCTCATTGTTTTCTAAAGAATTGGCGTAGGACCCCAGTTTGGCCAGGGGCAGCACTGTATGTAATGTATGTATTGCACTAGTGTAGGCCATCCTGAATGCCTCTCCTCCTTTCAATATCAAACAGCATAAGTTGCTTGGTGTTGACATAAGAGGCTGTGTTGCAGTACCAGATGTGGTTCCCATTTAGAAATATAAGTCACAGAATAGAGAGCATAGTCGTGCACAAGGACATTTCAAACATACGCAATAAAGTTTAGACAATATTTACACAAACAGAAATAAATAAAAGAGTGGAGCCTACCGAGACACGCTGTGCAGGAGAGCAGCGCACTTCCATTTGTTTGGCTTCCCTTCCTTTTCTTCACAATCCTAGTTTTGTTCTCCCTCCTGTCCAGAATGTGCCAAAGCCAGCGTGGCGGACATGGTCTTTCTGGTGGACGGATCCTCCAGCATCGGGATCAGTAACTTCCAGGAGGTGCGAAAGTTTCTCCGAAGTGTCGTCACAGGACTCGACATCGGGCCCGACAAGTTTCGTATCGGCCTGGCTCAGTACAGCGATGAAAACTACCAGGAGTTCCTGCTGAAGGATCACATGGACAAGACATCCCTGCTGGAGGCGGTGGACACATTTCAATACCGAACAGGAGGCACAGAAACAGGCAAGGCCATCGACTTCCTCCAGACGCAGTATTTCACGGAGGAAGCAGGGAGCAGAGCCGGCCAAAGGGTGCCTCAGATCGCTGTGGTTATCACGGTCGGAGACTCCACGGACGATGTGATCGCACCCGCCCAGCGCCTGAGGCAGCAGGGAGTCATCGTGTTTGCCATCGGGGTGGGAGCAGCCAACCTGAAGGAGCTCGAGTTCATCGCCAACCGGCCTCCAAAGCGCTTCCTGTCCTCCATCAGTAACTACGCGGCTCTGCAGACGCTGAAAGACAGTCTGCTGAAAACTGTGTGCATCTCAGTGGAGGATCAGAAGCAAGGTAAGGGAAAGGATTAGAAAGTTATTTATCTTGCAAACACAATATTCATAAGAAAACACCCACCCAATAAGCAGCATAGTCTAGGTCTGAAAAGTAAGTAAATAACATTAACTCTCAATCTGTTATCTCAGTAAATATGTTCCTAATGAGTTTATGTTCTTCTTCAATGAAGTACATTTTTAAAATGATGGTCAATTTAAAGTAATTTATGCGATCAAGCGTTGCTTATTTGTATTCTATACAGAGCACACTAACAGCAGATCTCTCACTGTTCTTGTTCCTGTGTTTTCTCTCAGCCTTGGCAGAAAGGTTTGCAGACATCTTCTTCCTGGTGGACAGTGGCGTGACTACAGCAGAGTTTCAGCAGATCAGGAGCATCCTTACCCAAATCGCCAATCAGCTTAACATCGGAGCGTCTGCCTACCGCCTGGGCTGGGCTCAGTACGGTCAGGATGTCAAGGTGGAACATCTTCTTAATGCCCACCAAACCAAAAACGAGACGCTCAATGATGTGAAGCGTTTCCGCCAGCGTAAACTGCAACCCAACGAGCCTCGTAATCTGGGCAAAGCGCTGATGTACGCCAGCACCAACCTCTTCACGAGTGATGCGGGAAGCCGTGCGGAACAAGGCTACCGACCGTTCCTTGTGGTTATAAGTGGGAAAGACTCTGATGATCCCGTGTATAGGGAGTCCCGCCTGATCAAATCTTCTGGAATAACCGTGGTTGGGTTGAGCCTCGGTGCATCAATGCAGGAAATGAGAATTGTTGCCACTCCACCGTACATATACCAGTCCGTCACCAACATTGTACCCATAATGAGGGCTGCTTTCGAAACAGAGGAAGCGGAGACTGCTCTCACTGGAGGTAATGAAATGATGCTATGACTGAATATTACTGTCATTTATAATGTTCTTATGGCACCTTTGAAAATGCCTTTTACAACAATTGATTCACTGTCGGTCTCTTTCCATATGCTGAATGAAGAAAGAATTTCAAGAATAAGCCCCTTTAATTTAGCTATCTTGTTTCAGGGGGGCTCTCAAAACATTTCACAATAATAATTTAAAAAGCTATGAGAAACAAAGATACAAATTAAATTCCTCCTGTTTCAAGAGAAATACGAAGCAAGAGCAGGTATTTAAAATAAGTGAAAACAAACGCCTTAAAGAAACGCAATCAATAGATCTCTGATACGTGTTTCTGACAAATGAGTAAACCAGTTTGATTACATTGCGAGCTTTGACAGTGTACTTTCAACTGATGCATCAACAAAACAGATCTTGCCTTAGATGGTAATAACATGAATTCAAACATTAAACATTTAACGTAACTTTAGTTTGAGATGTCCTTTATGAATTTGTGCGTTGCAAGTTTTCAATATTAAATAAATGTACTTGTGCTATGTTCAGACACAAAGAATTAGCTTTGGTCTATAATAGTGAATACATAAACACAGTAAGAGAAAGTACGATGTCAAATAAGATCAAATATACTCATATATTTAAAGCAAACTCTTATTACATAAACTAAAGTTTACAAGAAATATATAAGGTCCAAAATGGAAAATGACAAATTCCTCTGAAAAGATATATGCAGTATATCTGAATCTATTATTGGAAGAACTGTTGTAAAACAATTATTATAGTATAGCAATAAGAAGTCAACAAAGTTAAAAGCAATAAGTATTCCACGTCTGAGTCTGTCTTTTTCATTTGAATGTTGGTAAACGGTTATTTGGTGATAATTATTCTATGATAATGCACGCCCTTTCCACAGATTGTAAAGAGGCCAAACTGGCCGACATTGTGTTCATCGTCGATGGGTCTGGAAGTATAGGAACCGCCAACTTCCAGCTCGTGCGCAGTTTCCTGCATTCGATTGTGAAAGGCCTGGAAGTCAGTCGATCCAGAGTGCGAGTGGGCATCGTGATGTACAACGAAATAACCACCGAACAGGTCTACCTCAACACCTTCAAAAACAAGGACGAATTGCTGAAGTACATCAAGATCCTGCCCTATCGTGGAGGCGGCACACAAACTAGAGAGGCCCTGAAGTTCGCCCTGGAGAAGGTCTTCATCAAGCAAAAAGGAAGCAGGAAGGATTCCGGTGTCCAGCAGGTGGCGGTGGTGATCACAGACGGGGAATCGCAGCACAGCGTGAGCACGCCGGCGGCTGACCTTCGTCGGGCCGGTGTCACTGTTTACGCCGTAGGAGTCAAAGATGCCAACCGTGCCCAGCTGGTGGAGATGGCGTCTTATCCTACGAATAAACACAAGTTCATCGTGGACAGTTTTGCCAAGCTGAAATCTCTGGAGCAGAGCCTGCAGAAAAGTCTGTGCCAAAACATCCTCCGGTCAGCAATATCTGTCAGTTCAAGAGGAAACGCCATCAAAGAAGGTGCGAACCACTGATTTAAACACATTACATCACATCATGCTGAGCTTTAATAAGTTCATCCCACCATGAACATTACAAGTATGTGTTTTAGGTAAGTTAAGTCAATGTAGCAGTAATTCATTCATTGGGTGAATAACTCAATATTTTTCCTTTTCCAGGCTGCATGCAAAAGGAGGAAGCAGACATCTTCTTCCTCATAGATGAATCAGGAAGCATTTACCCCAACGACTTCAAGGACATGAAGAAGTTCATGATTGAGTTTCTAAATACCTTCAACATTGGTCCACAACATGTCCGCATAGGGGTTGTGAAATACGCACATTCCCCAGATTTAGAGTTTGATCTGACAGCACACTCAGATGTGAAGAGTTTGGAGAATGCCGTAGAGGCAATTAGACAAATAGGAGGCGGGACAGAAACAGGAAGAGCACTGACTTCCATGGTCCCACACTATAAACGAGCGTTGGTCACGCGTGGTCACGAAGTCCCAGAGTACCTGGTGGTGATCACTGATGGAAAGTCCGCTGATGAGGTGAAGGTTCCTGCAGAACAGGTGAGGGCGCAGGGAGTCACTGTATACGCCATCGGGGTGAAAAGTGCAGATCCAGTCGAGCTGCTAGAGATCGCCGGCGACCCCAAGAGGACTTTCTTTGCCAATCATTTTGACGCTCTGACTCCAATCAAGGACGACATCATCACAGACATCTGTTCTACAGAGGGTAAGAAAAACTGGACGAGGGTTTAAAAATGCGCTTCTGTAAATGTGGCTGTTAAAAGTAACACACAATAATTTGCCTATTATATTCCAGCTTAATCAATTCGGCTTTACACTATATTTGACTTCTAGAACTTCAGAAATATTAAAAAAGTGTCCATCCCAGTTTCTCAAAATCAAAGGTGCTGTCTTGAAAGGTCTTACTTGATCAGTTCAAAAGCCAAAGATATTCACCTTAGTGACAGAAATGTTATTGATTTCTTGATTATCAAATTAGTTGGTGATTACCTAATTGAATAGAAAGCTTTTGGTTGCAGCTATATCTGACCGCTGGACTGGAGGTGCAGGTACTGGATCCATTGTTTTCCAGATGCACATCCTAGCTAGCTACCATCTGTATGACGCATAAGGTATCTGTTACATCAACTAAGAATCAAACTAAGAACCCAATCGGATATAAGTCTGACAATGATATAAATATAAACTGTATATATGTCATTGTCAAATACATATATGATATAAAGGCAAGTTTATTTGTACAGATACATTTCAACACAAAGCAATTCAAAGAATTTAGAAAAATATTAAGCATTAATGGATTTAAGATGAAGTGCAACAAAAACTCATTATAAAATGACATTTACAAAAACAGTAATTTACAGCCAAGAAGAATAAGAAGGTTATAAAATATAAGAATACAAATAAAGTGCAGTGTAAGATTCAAATAGTTGTTATATTTAAATGAAAGCTGCGGCAGAAAGAAATTGACGTTGGTCAAAACTAGTCAGAATACAAACAGAGACAAGACAACAAACAACAGAAATCGGTAGACCAACAAATATAATTGAAATATGTCTGCCTTCAAATAGTTGCGAAAATGTTGGTTCTCTATTCCAAAAAGCAGAGAGTTTGTACGAGCCTGAAATGTCCCACAACCAGGAAAAACAAACACGAACATGTCTATGCAAATGTGTCCACAGCTTGCAGTGATAAACCGGGCGACCTCCTCTTCCTGATTGACAGCTCTGGAAGCATCGACCCACAAGACTACGAGAAAATGAAAGACTTCATGAAATCTGTCATCACTAAGTCCGTCGTCGCGCAGGACAACGTGCATGTCGGCGTCGTGCAGTTCAGCACCATCCAACGACTAGCGTTTCCCCTCAACCAATACTACAGCAAGGAACAAATGCTGAACGCCATCACAGCGATGCAGCAGGTTGGCGGAGGCACACTCACAGGGGAAGCCATCACGGATGTGTCGCAGTACTTTGACGGACTGAGAGGAGGGCGTCCTGGCATGAGGCAGACGCTGATAGTGATTACAGACGGCGAGGCACAAGACGAGGTCAAAGAACCCGCCGTGGCTCTGAGGAACAAAGGAGTGGAGATCTACGCCATCGGAGTGATGGACGCCAAAACGACCCAACTGCTGGAGATCAGCGGCTCAGCAAAAAGGACGTACACGGAAAGGGATTTTGATGCTCTGAAGGACTTGGAGACCGAGTTGGCCTTGGAGCTCTGTACAAACACAGGTAGGACAACACAATAGTAGATAATCTCGGGTCATATTTGGCTTCCATAACATGGAAGAAAGCATCCAAAATACACCAAAGAACATCATTGATATGTTCACTATAACCTAAGTAGTTCTTCAATGTTCCTTTTACATGCTTTTTGACCCGTTTTGTGTTTCTACTTCCTGACAGACTGTAAGAAGACAGAACAAGCTGACATTATTTTCCTGGTGGACGGCTCCACGAGCATAACCCTGGAGAAGTTCAGAAGCATGCAGAAGTTCATGTCGTCCATGGTGATTCAAACCATCGTCGGCAAGGACCTGACGCGCTTCGGGGTCATCCTCTACTCCACCGACCCCAAATCTGTGTTCACTCTGAAACAGTACAGCTCCAAACGAGAGGTCCTCAGAGCAATTCAAGAGCTGAAGTCCCCGTACGGAGACACCTACACCGGCAAGGCTTTAGAATACTCTTTACCGTTCTTCAACAAAGACAATGGCGGCCGGGCGGAACTCAACGTGCCTCAGATCCTCATGGTGATCACGGACGGGGATGCCACAGATCGCAACAGTCTGGTAGTGCCGTCCGTGGCTCTGCGGGAAAACTGGATCAGCGTCTTCAGTATCGGAGTTGAAGGAGCCAACACGACACAGCTGGAGATCATGGCCGGGCACGACTCCTCCAAAGTTTTCCACGTGGATAACTTTAAGGCCCTGGAGACTCTGTACAAGAACATTACTCAAGTCCTCTGTGACATCACCAAGCAAGGTAAGAGGCATGTGCGGTTATAGAAAGTAACTAAGTACCTTAACTCCCTAATTAAGTACAAATTTGAGTTAATTTACTTAAGTGCTTTTTTAGTGTTAATTACTTTTTTTCTACTTTCTACTTCTACTCTATTACAAACCACTGGGAAATATTATACTTAACAATTTAATACATTCATCTTACAGCCTTTAATTACCTTGCAGATTTATAATGTATTTAGAATTTTTCAATGTGGCCCCTGCTATGAGGAGCTACTAAAATAACTTAAACATACAGTATCAGCTAAGTTATACCAAGAGACCCAACTCAATTAACCTGTCAGTGTGGTGTTAAGCAGACCGGGCCCTCCCATACAGCCAGCAGCTCCTCACACCTCCAAACATTGCCGTAAATTCTCAAATATAGGTTTTTTGGATAAAGTAATTACATACTCATCATCAAAGTAGTTTTTTTTTCTCGCCTGAAAAACCGTTAGAACTTAATATTAAGTCATTCAAAAGCTTACAAACTGTTTTTTTGGCAAGTAAAGGTCTATAAAGGTGGCGACGCTATGCAAAGTAATATAAATTATTCCCAGAACTGAAGTACCAAGTCATAATAAAGCAATGTAGAAGTACCCTAGAGCCAGAGGTTTGGACTCGAGTCACATGACTTGGACTCGAGTCAGACTCGAGTCACCAATTTGATGACTTTGGACTCGACTTGACAAAATCACAAAACACTTGCGACTCGTCTTGGACTTGAACACCAATGAATCTGAACTTGACTTGGACTTGAGCCTTCTGACTTGAGGTGACTTCATACTTTAATTCAGAGGTCTCCAACACGCCGATCGCGAGATGCGGCTAGAAGAGCAGACTCCCGTCGGGGAGAGCAGCATCTTCAGCCGCTCCAACTCTTGCTGAGAATCCATGCAGGGAGGGGCGGCACTTTATTTAGCTGGGCCACCATGCGGCCAATCATATGCGAGGACACACTAGGATCATATCATTATGTGAAAGAAGGGTGGGGGGCAGACGCTCCAAAGACAGCGGGTGTAGTGGTACAGGACAGCTACAGAGCGACGGGGAGACGGGGAGACGGGGAGCCGGATTTAAATGCAAGCGCGTCGGAAAAAGTCAAGAAATTAGCGAAAACCGAAAAAAGAAGCAGCATCTGGCTGTGTTTCAATGATATTGGAGAAAGAAAAGCTGAGTGCAGGATTTGTAAAATGAAAATAACCTTCAGAGCAGGGTTTCTCTTTGGTAACCACTCAGGATTTATTGTCAGAGGTGGGAGAAGTTCAGATCTTGTACTTGAGTAAAAGTTCCAGAGTGTAGGAATACTCTGTTACAATAAAAAGTCCTGCATTCAAAATGTTCCTCAAGTGAAAGTAGAAAAGTATTATCATTAAAATATACTTAAAGTACCACCTGCAGAGGGATCTAGACTCAGGTGTTCTTTCCCCCATAGAGACCGCCTCGCTGCACATTATCCCTGGCATAAAGATAGATGCTGGGTCCCTTATAACATTTGTACACAGTGGAAATAAACATTCTGGTCACCTCAACATCAGGGATCTTATACATGAAACTCCTTCTGAATCAAACCGTCACGGTAGCCTTACCTTACTGATCCCTCTTAAGTTAAGCCCCAAAGCCCCCCTCGGCGGGGGCTTTTTCTTTTTTGTTTTCACGACACTGTGTCTCAGGGCATCTTAATATTTAAGAACCTATTAATGTGTTATACCAGATTAACAGGAAGAATCTCAGCTAACTGACGATACAAACCATTTTTACCAAAACAAGTCTCATAAGAAGCATCTAAATGACCCCTGCGCGAAAAATGCTAACGCACTTTGGCACAGAACTCAAGATAAAAAATACCCTCATTACTTATCGTAGCTGCACATACAAGATATCCGATTAAAGCTGAGGTTCCACAGATTATTTAGGTATAGTATCATCACTGAGTGATCCGAACTCGCGACAGGGGAAGCAAACACAAACATCAGAACACGTACCTTTACGGAGCTTTTACGGGAGATCGTCTCACCGTAGTTGTTAATCTGATCAAAAGACTTGTTCAATGGCATTAAAATGAGAAAAAACGCAGCTGAATCGGTTAATCCATAGGGTGATAATGTTTCTGTGGATTTGAAAAAAAAAATTATAATCCATAATTCAATTTTTATGTAAAAATCGGAGAGTAAAAGTTAGCTGCTAATGGTAACCACCAGAGTTATCGCAGCTTCCGGTTTTAGCTATGCGTCAGTCTCACACACACACATTACCAAATAAGGAGTATGTGGGAGTTCCCCTCGATTCCATTGGCTCGGACGGTTAGAAAGAGATGTCAATCAGCAAAATCAAGCAAGGGGGGCCAGAGTTATGGAAAATCCACCCAAATGACCCCAGAAGTGGTCGTTATTTTGCTAAATCTCTCTTAAAAAGGTCAAATTTCACTTGTTTTGCATCAATCTTTATACAGGGTACTTATTATATGTTGTAGTTTGGATTACTAAAGCTTTGAGTCTACCATCCCATCATTCAAGGGTGGTTTTCACTATAAGTAATATTTTTGTTTTTGGACAGACACCATAATTTACATTTTTTGTTCAATCTGAATTTACTTTAAAATAAAACCATCTATATTGATTCTGACACTTCTACATCCAACTCACAGGTGTAACCTTGCTTTGAGAAAAGAGATTATTAATTTAACCCTTTTAGAAGGGAAAATATGTTCATTTGTTCTGGGAATGTCATTTTCGAGCCTGAGACCTGAAAAACAGGCTCGGGGCTTAAGAGGTTAAAATAGAAGAAAACACGTTACTTTACCAGCAGAGAGAAAATGGATTATTCCATTATTAATGTGACTAATAAAGAGCAGTTTGATCATTAAGTGTTATTCTGTTGATGGATGTCATTACATTTGTTGAAAAGCACATAAGCACTTGTTTAAGACTCGTTTTGTCAAAGTTTAGGACTTGGACTTGACTTGAACTTGCCCATCTTGACTTGAGACTTGACTCGGACTTGAGCGCAAAGACTTGAGACTTGACTCGGACTTGAGCGCAAAGACTTGAGACTTGACTCGGACTTGCAAAACAATGACTTGGTCCCACCTCGAGTTGACAAGGCATGAGGTGAATACAGTAAAATGATAAGGTTGAGGATCGTTTGTTAATCATATATAAATGAATAAACCTAAAATTTCCCAAAGTATATCTGCCAGCATTTAAGGCAAATATCAGCCAGTTATGTCTGTCGAGCAATTTGGGATTGCATTCATAAGTTAAGTTGGGAATGTAGATGGTGTTCACAGTGGCAATGACCGGTAAGGGCCACAGAAACCTTAAACCACAGTACAATTCAGTGTTGTAGGTCAGTGGTTCTCAACCTGGGGGTAGCAATATAAATAAATGTAGGTCTCGAGATACAAATAAAACAACATATTTTAATCTACAAACACATATTTTATATCGGGAAAGCCTGTAACCTGTTAAGCCCGAGAGACCCTGGTACCGGGGCCCTCCCGCAACATCTTGCAAGAAACAGTGTCTGAGGGCATCTTAACATTTAATAAACTATGAATGTTTTATATCCATGTAACGGGAAGAAAATCATCTAACTGATCTTTTTTTTTTTTTTTTCAAAAAAACCCCCACAATGCTAACGCTGAGCCTCAGAATTAGCAACGAGCGAAAAAAGCTAACAGATTACTGCACCGAAACTCACTCATAAAACCCTATTATATATCCCATCTATTCGCATCGTGAGGTGACACAGAATCGATGAGTACGGACATTAGCGGGTGGACGGGAGACACTATGGACGCGCTCGTGAACTGTCAACGGGGGGGGGGGGGGGACCTCTGTGATGTTGCCTGGCAGCGCAACACTCAAATGTGGGACATAGTCTCAATTTGTGGGACGCGGGACAAATAATAAAAATGCTGTTTGTGCAGTCCCGGGACACCTGGTCACCCTACACACACACACACACACACACACACACACACACACACACACACACACACACGGTGCTGCCCCTCACACACACACACGCTTCAAATCAAGTTGCATAAATGCTTGAGCTACATTTTTATTGTAATTACTGTGAAGTCTGCCCATTACGTTTTCGTCATTATTATTAAGTAACATAAAGCCTTTTATAGATACACAACAAAGAATCAGTACATATAGGTCGTAAGACCCAATTTGTGACAGGAGATTTTTGCAATGGGGTGATAACACCAGGACAACTTGTGTTTAATTCCTCTTTTTAAATTGTCACTTCCTAAACATCAAAATGCCGCCTTTCCGAAAAATTACAAAACTTAAGGATACCATTTATTATAGGTTACATATTAAAAAAGGTGTACATGTTATACATTTGTGCAGGGATGTGGTATTTCTGTGTTGGACCCTGAAGGCAGCATCTCCCTGGTCCAATGCGATTTCTGCATGTGAGTTTGGATTATTTGCAGAGAATAATCTCTGTGTCAAAAAAATTCAGAAGGACAATCTCCCCATATTAACAATACTTTAAGATTTTTTAAGTAACTATTAAATCTCCGACATCTGTCTCTTTGTCCCTGAAAACAGATATTTTTTCAGAGGTATTTTTGTCCTTTCTCTCTGTGTTGACAGATCTGCTGTTTCAACCCAACATCTATGTTTCCTCCTCGATGTACGGGGTCTCCGGGGCCCAGCAGCAGGGGTTCCAGGTGTTCAGAGGCTCCGCCTTCACCATCAGTTGCTCCATACAGCCTCAGTACCGAGGAGGCTCCTTCCAGCTCAACTTCACCTCCATCAACTCAGCAAACAACTCCAACTCAGAGCCAGCTGTCAATCACACTGCCCACTTCCTGTTCCCGGTTGCAGAGCCCGCCCACCAGGGAAGCTACAGCTGTGTTTATCACGTCTTTGCTTTTTCTCACGACTTCTCCTCTGAGAGCCGTCTGCTCTCCGTCACCGTCACAGGTGAGCTGTTAGAGTTTACTGTAGGACAGAGCGTGATGCTCCCCAGGAGAGCGCTGGTGAGGACTGAGTGTTTTACTGTGAGCCCTGAAGCAGTCACACCCTTACATCACATGTAGCTTTCCAGAGCAACGTACAATAAGTGCAATGAACCGTGAAGACATGAATCCAGAACAGCAAGAGCCCTGCATCTACATCAGCTTCAGATCAGCCAGTTTCAGTAGAACCACTGGTAGACCAGTACAAGAGCCCTGGAGCAGGCAGCTACTGGTAACCAGTGAACCTGACTTCCTGTTCCCAGCTGTGATCAGGGATTTATAAGTGATCCTATATAAACCGTTTATAGAGAACAGACACCTTTAAAACAAATGTTGTTAGCCTGTTATCTTACAGTCTGAAGTCCCTCCAGAAGTCAGCAGGTCTCTGATGGACTGCTCACGCCTCCTGCAGGCCGTATCGCTTCATTACATCTTTCATTCTGTGTCTTTTATCTCTCTTATTTGATCTTCCCTGCATCTGTTTCCACACTAGTGTTTCTCCAGTCAGCTGTTGTTTACATTGGAGTATTGCCATGAGTACTGAGTGTTTAACAGATACAGCTAGCAGCTTCTCCCTACAGTCCTACTGTCTGGTATGAACAGGAGAAAGGGTTGGGCTTGAATGAAGATCTTAAGAAGATGTAGTTTATTGTAATATAACTGTAGAGAGGAGTCTCCATGCTGAAGTGGGTTCAGGTCTCTGTGTGTTTGCTGACTCTTGATGTGATGCTCTCCTTGTGTTCGATCAGATCCAGAACCTTTTATCATCCGAGCCGTCGTCCTGCCGCTGACTCAGCTGCTGGGGATCGTCGGACTTTACTTCTACTGCAAGGTACGGAAACATGTTGTTGTTCCACCACTGACTGAATGATGAGGTACTGAAACATGTTGTTGTTCCACTGACTGAATGATGAGGGACTGAAACATGTTGTTGTTCCACTGACTGAATGATGAGGGACTGAAACATGTTGTTGTTCCACTGACTGAATGATGAGGGACTGAAACATGTTGTTGTTCCACTGACTGAATGATGAGGGACTGAAACATGTTGTTGTTCCACTGACTGAATGATGAGGGACTGAAACATGTTGTTGTTCCACTGACTGAATGATGAGGGACTGAAACATGTTGTTGTTCCACTAACTGAATGATGAGGGACTGAAACATGTTGTTGTTCCACTGACTGAATGATGAGGTACTGAAACATGTTGTTGTTCCACTGACTGAATGATGAGGGACTGAAACATGTTGTTGTTGTTCCACTGACTGAATGATGACGTACTGAAACATGTTGTTGTTCCACCACTGACTGAATGATGAGGTACTGAAACATGTTGTTGTTCCACTGACTGAATGATGAGGGACTGAAACATGTTGTTGTTCCACTGACTGAATGATGAGGGACTGAAACATGTTGTTGTTCCACTGACTGAATGATGAGGTACTGAAACATGTTGTTGTTCCACTGACTGAATGATGAGGTACTGAAACATGTTGTTGTTCCACTGACTGAATGATGAGGTACTGAAACATGTTGTTGTTCCACTGACTGAATGATGAGGGACTGAAACATGTTGTTGTTGTTCCACTGACTGAATGATGACGTACTGAAACATGTTGTTGTTCCACCACTGACTGAATGATGAGGTACTGAAACATGTTGTTGTTCCACTGACTGAATGATGAGGGACTGAAACATGTTGTTGTTGTTCCACTGACTGAATGATGACGTACTGAAACATGTTGTTGTTCCACCACTGACTGAATGATGAGGTACTGAAACATGTTGTTGTTCCACTGACTGAATGATGAGGGACTGAAACATGTTGTTGTTGTTCCACTGACTGAATGATGAGGGACTGAAACATGTTGTTGTTCCACTGACTGAATGATGAGGGACTGAAACATGTTGTTGTTCCACTGACTGAATGATGAGGTACTGAAACATGTTGTTGTTCCACTGACTGAATGATGAGGGACTGAAACATGTTGTTGTTCCACTGACTGAATGATGAGGTACTGAAACATGTTGTTGTTCCACTGACTGAATGATGAGGGACTGAAACATGTTGTTGTTGTTCCACTGACTGAATGATGAGGTACTGAAACATGTTGTTGTTGTTCCACTGACTGAATGATGAGGTACTGAAACATGTTGTTGTTCCACTGACTGAATGATGAGGGACTGAAACATGTTGTTGTTCCACTGACTGAATGATGAGGTACTGAAACATGTTGTTGTTCCACTGACTGAATGATGAGGTACTGAAACATGTTGTTGTTCCTCTGACTGAATGATGAGGGACTGAAACATGTTGTTGTTCCACTGACTGAATGATGAGGTACTGAAACATTTTGTTGTTCCACTGACTGAATGATGAGGGACTGAAACATGTTGTTGTTGTTCCACTGACTGAATGATGAGGTACTGAAACATGTTGTTGTTCCACTGACTGAATGATGAGGGACTGAAACATGTTGTTGTTCCACTGACTGAATGATGAGGGACTGAAACATGTTGTTGTTCTACTGACTGAATGATGAGGGACTGAAACATGTTGTTGTTCCACTGACTGAATGATGAGGTACTGAAACATGTTGTTGTTCCACTGACTGAATGATGAGGGACTGAAACATGTTGTTGTTCTACTGACTGAATGATGAGGTACTGAAACATGTTGTTGTTGTTCCACTGACTGAATGATGAGGTACTGAAACATGTTGTTGTTCCACTGACTGAATGATGAGGGACTGAAACATGTTGTTGTTCCACTGACTGAATGATGAGGGACTGAAACATGTTGTTGTTCCACTGACTGAATGATGAGGGACTGAAACATGTTGTTGTTCCACTGACTGAATGAAACAGTGTGTGTTATTGAACAGGAGTGATGCAGGAAGTCTCACTGTGTGCTGTCATGTCTCTCCAGGCCACCAGGGGGCGGAGGCCGAGCCGACAGGAGGACATTGAGCTGGATTACCTGGGTGTTCCTGCTGAAGAGGAAGGAGCTCAGGGAGCGGAGTAGCAGCTCCAAGGAGCTCCTCTCACACACATGGGTTCATCAGCTCTTACAGCTTTTAACCAACGTTAGCAAATATAGCTTTCACTCTGAAAGTCACCAGCAATGTGTGAGTGCCTCCTGACTTCCTGACTTCCTGTGAGCTCCAAGCCCATTGGTTCCCACTGAAGATGAAGATCTTTAATTTTTTTTTATTTTTGAAAAGTCCAATCAGTGAGTGCAGTTTGAAACAACAGACACACTAACCCGACCCACTTAGGGAATGAATAGCCGAATAATGTTACATATGTAATTTAAAATTAGGCAAATCCCCCCTAAAATAAATATTAATACCCAATGTTTGATTCAAATGTGATGACAAATGAATCCTGAGATAACAGGAGGAATGTGTGACAGCACCATCTGCTGCTGGGTTTGTAGATCTCAAGCACGTTGAGGGTTGGTGTTCTGTTTCTTATCTACTGAGCTCGGCTTTGTTATACATTTTCATTGTTCAGGATTTTGTTACTTGATAAGAATTGTTTATATTTTGTAAGAATTTAAATATTTTCAAGAATTCTGCTTATTCTAGAATGTTCCCAAATTCATAAGACTTTTGATGCAACAATGTTTTTCTTGGAATTTACATAATTTTGTAACAATAATTTTCATTTTTAATAAGTAATGTGCTTTGTTACGTAATCAAGAAACGCCTAATTTTATAATAATGTGAAAGAAATATTTAGCATTTCTTAAGAATTTTTTTTTTTTCAAAGTGTTCAGATTATTGTTGTGCTTAAACTTAAATTGGATTGTCATTATTACGAAGTCATTAGTTTTGTAATCGAGAAATGATTTTCCTTCAGAAGATTTTGATACATTTTGTGAATGAATTTTTCACAGCTTTATTCACAAGAAATCTGCTTTATTCGTTTTGCCTTTTAAGTTTTGTGCTTCCTGATCGAGGTTATGACGTGATGACTGCTTGGTTTTGATATTAGGTTGCTGATTTTTACCAATTAAGCATTTAGTTGAATATTCTTCTTGAAGATTTTCCTCAGATCAGAATGATTTTTAGTAGAATTTAGCATCACAAGTTTTGCATAATTCTTTTATAAATAATACAAAATGATTTCGGATTCAAAAGAATATGCTGACGTAAATAATCTGAATTAAACATGAACACAACTTCAGAAAATAATAGAGATGATCAAGATCACTGTAATACATGTTTCCATGTTGTTTTCTATGTCCCAAAAAAATAATAAAACTTCTTGAAAAATCCATGAAACTCTGAGAGTCATCTGATTTGTCTGTTTAGTGTTTATCCTAGTTGGGAAGAAGTGAGAATGTTAAATGTACAGGATAAACTCCAAGGCTTTAGGTATGACAGAATGATATCACCGCATCAAATCATCTCTGTCAAACAAAAAATTATAATACTGACACGTTTGATCAGCAGGATAATCTCCACAGATTAACACCACTTTAGGATTTCTGAAGTGTTTGAAAAAATATAGTGTGTGTGTGTGTGTGTGTGTGTGTGTGTGTGTGTGTGTGTGTGTGTGTGTGTGTGTGTGTGTGTGTGTGTGTGTGTGTGTGTG
Source organism: Notothenia rossii (assembly GCF_949606895.1). Lineage (NCBI taxonomy): Eukaryota > Metazoa > Chordata > Actinopteri > Perciformes > Nototheniidae > Notothenia > Notothenia rossii. The sequence goes on from NC_136905.1 coordinate 2,024,476, forward strand.
TGTGTGTGTGTGTGTGTGTGTGGTGGGGGTACAGTGTGTGGTCATTGAAAACGTTCTTCACAGAAAATGGTCCGGGCCAATGAGTGTGAGTTTATAAAGTTTATAAAGATATCTTTTTATTGTATTAGTTTTATTCTGTTCTCCTGATAGCTTTGTGAAGCACCTTGAGATGACGCTGTTTTTAAAGTGTGCTATATAAATGAAATGTATTAATATTATAATTATTATAAAGTACCTGAAGGCATCCTCAGACCCTGAACGCCTCACAAGTTGTTGCTCACACTGACAGCTTGAATCTGATAGGGCGCCCTGGTCGTCATGGAGACAGGAAACGGTTTCTTTAATCTGTAATCCATCAGCGTCTTCATGATCACTTCCTCAGAAAGGAAGCTCAGGGAAGTGAGCGACACTTGAATCTATATTCTAATATCTCTGTCTCTTGGTGCTCTTAAAGCACTTTGAATGGCCTCGTGTTGAAAGATCTTTTATCAATAACCTTTCTTTGCCTTTCCTTTAATGGAGCGTTTGAACAAAGGCAGGGACAGAGAATCAAGACGTCCTCAGAGAGAGTCTGTCTCCTTCTATAGACCTCACACTGATGAACACAGAGAGCGACTGGACGGCAGCACGACCCGCTGGTCACACTGAGATCATGGCCTACAGAAACACCTGATCACGTGACTCACTGCAGAGGCCTTCACACAGCGGGGGGGTTTGTCTGAAACAAGGGGGGTTCCTGAGAGACCACACCTCAAATCAAGCTAACCAATCATGTTGAGTCTTTATCAAAGAGGGTTACAGAACCTCTCCATAGTCAGAACCAAGCTGGTTCCACCTGAACCTGTTCCTCCAGGACTCTGGTCCTCTGCTGTGACTCTGATCTCTGAAGAGTCCTTCTTTTCACACACTTTGTTCAGTCTGGCTTTTAGTTCTTTAGTTGATTAAATGTTTTAGTTATTCTGTATGTGTGTAAAAAGAGTTTCATTTGAAATTGCACATTTATGTTTACTTGTTCTCCTTCTAAAGACTAGCGTTGGATCATTTGCCTCTGATGCCATGATTTCTTTATTTGTATTTATTTTTAGTCAGAAACAAAACATGCAACAATAATAATAATAATATTTATTTTTTCTTATAATAATAATTATAACAGAGAAGAAAAAAAAGTTCAAGTTACACATTTCTTTTAAATAAAATGAATTCTCAAATAGTGTCTGTCATGCTCAACAGGGGCAAGACGAAGCTTAGTTTATAGCCCCCCCCCCTCTAGCGTACATTTTCCCTTTAGATAAAAGATTAGGTCAGCGTCGTGTTCGTGAGGTTTTTGAGTTTTTTTACAAAACAATCAAAAAGAAATAACTTTTACAACTTCAAGAAATAATAGATATGAGTTTACAGGTCCTGCTCAGAACCATTCAGGATCTGGCTCCTAAATAAAACGTTCAGTTTAGATAGACGTGTACAATGTGTCCGTTCATCATTACAGGGACTCCACAGACCAACACCTCTCGATGAGATGCAATGAAGTTTGGAATTTGTTCGTATGAAAATGCCGTTTCCTCTCAACATGTGTGTTTCCTCTCCGTGTGAAAAGTCCCTGATATTAGGAGGTAGTTGTTGATTTGCGGCTTTGAACATCATTTGAATCGTTTTAAAGTCAACCAGGACTTGTTGTTTTAGTGTGACGTGTAGCTGAAGAGAGAAGAGAGCGTGAAGTGATGATCAGATATAAATACGATCAGATATAAAGATATATTAATATATGATATTCCAGTGAAGCTCCACCTCTCCCTGGACGCTGATACACAGCAGAGCGTAGAGACTGCAGAGAGACAGACATGGATCAGCTGCTGCTGCTGCTGCTGCTGATGCTGCGGGGCTCAGGTAAGAATCCACTTTATTAATTATAATATCTGAGTGATCTCTCAGTCAATAACAAACTGCTGCCACACTGATGGCCAGCTACACACACCCACACACACAGGCACGCTCACAGACAGACCTCACAGGGAGCTCGAACACCCTCCTATTAGAGACAGATCATTAGATTGACCTTTTTCTAATGTACGATTCTCGAGCACATGTAACCCAGGTCACCAAAGGTTAACTCCTGTGGGATGAACCCTAAGCCAATCGTAACACAGCGTTTTCAGCACAGAAGTGCCTTAGCCAATTAGAATGCATCACTTTGTTGTAAGGTTGTGCACACACACACACACACACACACACACACACACACACACACACACACACACACACACACACACACACACACACACACACACACACACACACACACACACACACACACACACACACACACACACACACACACACACACACACACACACACACACACACACACACACACACACACACACACACACACACACACACACACACACACACACCAAAGGGAACTATAGGAATATGCTGCCTTTGGGCTCCACTGTATCTCAGGTAATATTAAAACAGCTACAGGTCAGTTAATTAATGTCTGCAGTTAGTGATAGGGGAGTGAGGCATTCAGGTGACAGCAGAAGGTCGGAACTGGTAGCATCTCTTTCAGTTAGTTAATGTCTGCAGTTAGTGATAGGGGAGTGAGGCATTCAGGTGACAGCAGAAGGTCGGAACTGGTAGCATCTCTTTCAGTTAGTTAATGTCTGCAGTTAGTGATAGGGGAGTGAGGCGTTCAGGTGACAGCAGAAGGTGGGAACTGGCAGCATCTCTTTCAGTTAGTTAATGTCTGCAGTTAGTGATAGGGGAGTGAGGCGTTCAGGTGACAGCAGAAGGTGGGAACTGGCAGCATCTCTTTCAGTTAGTTAATATCTGCAGATAGTGATAGGAGAGTGAGGCGTTCAGGTGACAGCAGAAGGTGGGAACTGGCAGCATCTCTTTCAGTTAGTTAATGTCTGCAGTTAGTCATAGGGGAGTGAGGCATTCAGGTGACAGCAGAAGGTGGGAACTGGCAGCATCTCTTTCAGTTAGTTAATGTCTGCAGTTAGTGATAGGGGAGTGAGGCGTTCAGGTGACAGCAGAAGGTGGGAACTGGCAGCATCTCTTTCAGTTAGTTAATGTCTGCAGTTAGTGATAGCGGAGTGAGGCGTTCAGGGGACAACAGAAGGTGGGAACTGGCAGCAACTCTTTCAGTTAGTTAATGTCTGCAGTTAGTGATAGGGGAGTGAGACGTTCAGGTGACAGCAGAAGGTGGGAACTGGCAGCATCTCTTTCAGTTAGTTAATTTCTGCAGTTATTGATATGGGAGTGAGGCGTTCAGGTGACAGCAGAAGGTGGGAACTTGCAGTATCCTCTGTGGTTCCTCCTGATGTAATTGTTGCTGTAAAACATGTTTCAGTGTGATGATGGTGCACCATGACTCATTTGAACTGAAGGAGCATATTCTCTAAAGTGAACGGTTGCTTTAACTCTGAATATGTGACTTCTCTGTGTGAACGTGTTCTTCTCAGCTAGAGTGAACTGGTGGAATGACTCCAGAGTGAGTTCACTGACGTGTTCCTGAGATGATAGGAAACTCTGTTTATCTTATCTTCTGGTTTCTCCTCAGGACTCCAGGCTGAAGGAGAACACAACTCAACAGGTAACGTGCTCAGTTTATTCACCCTGTTACTCTTTAACGCTTGTATTTTGTTCACATTTTACATGATTGGGGTCGAAAAGAAAATAGGAAATGAAATCCCTAAAATATATATATTTTCTGTTTCTTAACTCCTAAGAATAAATGTAGCATTTATGATTAATATTGAAAGATACCCTCTGCTAGATCACATTTAACAAAGGAAGTTTAATTCGTTTTTGTGATAAAGTTATAATGTATGTAATAATCCTCATCCAAAATAATAAAGACTTTGAATGCTCAATTATCTCATTGTTTTCTAAAGAATTGGCGTAGGACCCCAGTTTGGCCAGGGGCAGCCCTGTATGTATTGTATGTATTGCACTAGTGTAGGCCATCCTGAATGCCTCTCCTCCTTTCAATATCAAACAGCATAAGTTGCTTGGTGTTGACATAAGAGGCTGTGTTGCAGTACCAGATGTGGTTCACATTTAGAAATATAAGTCACAGAATAGAGAGCATAGTCGTGCACAAGGACATTTCAAACATACGCAATAAAGTTTAGACAATATTTACACAAACAGAAGGAAATAAAAGAGTGGAGCCTACCGAGACACGCTGTGCAGGAGAGCAGCGCACTTCCATTTGTTTGGCTTCCCTTCCTTTTCTTCACAATCCTAGTTTTGTTCTCCCTCCTGTCCAGAATGTGCCAAAGCCAGCGTGGCGGACATGGTCTTTCTGGTGGACGGATCCTCCAGCATCGGGATCAGTAACTTCCAGGAGGTGCGAAAGTTTCTCCGAAGTGTCGTCACAGGACTCGACATCGGGCCCGACAAGTTTCGTATCGGCCTGGCTCAGTACAGCGATGAAACCTACCAGGAGTTCCTGCTGAAGGATCACATGGACAAGACATCCCTGCTGGAGGCGGTGGACACATTTCAATACCGAACAGGAGGCACAGAAACAGGCAAGGCCATCGACTTCCTCCAGACGCAGTATTTCACGGAGGAAGCAGGGAGCAGAGCCGGCCAAAGGGTGCCTCAGATCGCTGTGGTTATCACGGTCGGAGACTCCACGGACGATGTGATCGCACCCGCCCAGCGCCTGAGGCAGCAGGGAGTCATCGTGTTTGGCATCGGGGTGGGAGCAGCCAACCTGAAGCAGCTCGAGTCCATCGCCAACCGGCCTCCAGAGCGCTTCCTGTCCTACATCAGTAACTACGCGGCTCTGCAGACGGTGAAAGACAGTCTGCTGAAAACTGTGTGCATCTCAGTGAAGGATCAGAAGCAAGGTAAGGCAAAGGATTACAAAGTAATTTATCTTGCAAACACAATATTCATAAGAAAACACCCACCCAATAAGCAGCATAGTCTAGGTCTGAAAAGTAATTAAATAACATTAACTCTCAATCTGTTATCTCAGTAAATATTTTCCTAATGAGTTTATGTTCTTCTTCAATGAAGTACATTTTTAAAATGATGGTCAATTTAAAGTAATTTATGCGATCAAGCGTTGCTTATTTGTATTCTATACAGAGCACACTAACAGCAGATCTCTCACTGTTCTTGTTCCTGTGTTTTCTCTCAGCCTTGGCAGAAAGGTTTGCAGACATCTTCTTCCTGGTGGACAGTGGCGTGACTGCAGCAGAGTTTCAGCAGATCAGGAGCATCCTTACCCGACTCGCCAATCAGCTTAACATCGGAGCGTCCGCCTACCGCCTGGGCTGGGCTCAGTACGGTCAGGATGTCAAGGTGGAACATCTTCTTAATGCCCACCAAACCAAAAACGAGACGCTCCATGATGTGAAGCGTTTCCGCCAGCGTAAACTGCAACCCAACGAGCCTCGTAATCTGGGCAAAGCGCTGATGTACGCCAGCACCAACCTCTTCACGAGTGATGCGGGAAGCCGTGCGGAACAAGGCTACCGACCGTTCCTGGTGGTTATAAGTGGGAAAGACTCTGATGATCCCGTGTATAGGGAGTCCCGCCTGATCAAATCTTCTGGAATAACCGTGGTTGGGTTGAGCCTCGGGGCATCAATGCAGGAAATGAGAATTGTTGCCACTCCACCGTACATATACCAGTCCATCACCAACATTGTACCCACAATGAGGGCTGCTTTCGAAAGAGAGGAAGCGGAGACTGCTCTCACTGGAGGTGATGAAATGATGCTATGACTGAATATTACTGTCATTTATAATGTTCTTATGGCACCTTTGAAAATGCATTTTACAACAATTGATTCACTGTCGGTCTCTTTCCATATGCTGAATGAAGAAAGAATTTCAAGAATAAGCCCCTTTAATTTAGCTATCTTGTTTCAGGGGGGCTCTCAAAACATTTCACAATAATAATTTAAAAAGCTATGAGAAACAAAGATACAAATTAAATTCCTCCTGTTTCAAGAGAAATACGAAGCAAGAGCAGGTATTTAAAATAAGTGAAAACAAACGCCTTAAAGAAACGCAATCAAAAGATCTCTGATACGTGTTTCTGACAAATGAGTCAACCAGTTTGATTACATTGCGAGCTTTGACAGTGTACTTTCAACTGATGCATCAACAAAACAGATCTTGCCTTAGATGGTAATAACATGAATTCAAACATTACACATTTAACGTAACTTTAGTTTGAGATGTCCTTTATGAATTTGTGCAAGTTTTCAATATTAAATAAATGTACTTGTGCTATGTTCAGACACAAAGAATTAGCTTTGGTCTATAATAGTGAATACATAAACACAGTAAGAGAAAGTACGATGTCAAATAAGATCAAATATACTCATATATTTAAAGCAAACTCTTATTACATAAACTAAAGTTTACAAGAAATATATAAGGTCCAAAATGGAAAATGACAAATTCCTCTGAAAAGATATATTTAGTATATCTGAATCTATTATTGGAAGAACTGTTGTAAAACAATTATTATAGTATAGCAATAAGAAGTCAACAAAGTTAAAAGCAATAAGTATTCCACGTCTGAGTCTGTCTTTTTCATTTGAATGTTGGTAAACGGTTATTTGGTGATAATTATTCTATGATAATGCACGCCCTTTCCACAGATTGCAAAGCAGCCAAACTGGCCGACATTGTGTTCATCGTCGATGGGTCTGGAAGTATAGGAACCCCCAACTTCCAGCTCGTGCGCAGTTTCCTGCACTCGATTGTGAACGGCCTGAAAGTCAGTCCATCCAGAGTGCGAGTGGGCATCGTGATGTACAACGAAATAACCACCGCACAGGTCTACCTCAACACCTTCAACAACAAGGACGAATTGCTGAAGTACATCAAGATCCTGCCCTATCATGGAGGCGCCACACAAACTGGAGAGGCCCTGAAGTTCGCCCTGGAGAAGGTCTTCATCAAGCAAAAAGGAAGCAGGAAGGATTCTGGTGTCCAGCAGGTGGCGGTGGTGATCACAGACGGGGAATCGCAGGACAGCGTGAGCACACCGGCGGCTGAGCTTCGTCGGGCCGGTGTCACTGTTTACGCCGTAGGAGTCAAAGATGCCAACCGTGCCCAGCTGGTGGAGATGGCGTCTTATCCTACGAATAAACACAAGTTCATCGTGGACAGTTTTGCCAAGCTGAAATCTCTGGAGCAGAGCCTGCAGAAAAGTCTGTGCCAAAACATCCTCCGGTCAGCAATATCTGTCAGTTCAAGAGGAAACGCCATCAAAGAAGGTGCGAACCACTGATTTAAACACATTACATCACATCATGCTGAGCTTTAATAAGTTCATCCCACCATGAACATTACAAGTATGTGTTTTAGGTAAGTTAAGTCAATGTAGCAGTAATTCATTCATTGGGTGAATAACTCAATATTTTTGCTTTTCCAGGCTGCGTGCAAAAGGAGGAAGCAGACATCTTCTTCCTCATCGATGAATCAGGAAGCATTTACCCCAACGACTTCAAGGACATGAAGAAGTTCATGATTGAGTTTCTAAATACCTTCAACATTGGTCCACAACATGTCCGCATAGGGGTTGTGAAATACGCACATTCCCCAGATTTAGAGTTTGATCTGACAGCACACTCAGATGTGAAGAGTTTGGAGAATGCCGTAGAGGCAATTAGACAAATAGGAGGCGCGGCAGAAACAGGGAGAGCACTGACTTCCATGGTCCCACACTATAATCGAGCGTTGGTCACGCGTGGTCACGAAGTCCCAGAGTACCTGGTGGTGATCACTGATGGAAAGTCCGCTGATGAGGTGAAGGTTCCTGCAGAACAGGTGAGGGCGCAGGGAGTCACTGTATACGCCATCGGGGTGAAAAGTGCAGATCCAGTCGAGCTGCAAGAGATCGCCGGCGACCCCAAGAGGACTTTCTTTGCCAATCATTTTGACGCTCTGACTCCAATCAAGGACGACATCATCACAGACATCTGTTCTACAGAGGGTAAGAAAAACTGGACGAGGGTTTAAAAATGCGCTTCTGTAAATGTGGCTGTTAAAAGTAACACACAATAATTTGCCTATTATATTCCAGCTTAATCAATTAGGCTTTACACTATATTTGACTTCTAGAACTTCAGAAATATTAAAAAAGTGTCCATCCCAGTTTCTCAAAATCAAAGGTGCTGTCTTGAAAGGTCTTACTTGATCAGTTCAAAAGCCAAAGATATTCACCTTAGTGACAGAAATGTTATTGATTTCTTGATTATCAAATGAGTTGGTGATTACCTAATTGAATAGAAAGCTTTTGGTTGCAGCTATATCTGACCGCTGGACTGGAGGTGCAGGTACTGGATCCATTGTTTTCCAGATGCACATCCTAGCTAGCTACCATCTGTATGACGCATAAGGTATCTGTTACATCAACTAAGAATCAAACTAAGAACCCAATCGGATATAAGTCTGACAATGATATAAATATAAACTGTATATATGTCATTGTTAAATACATATATGATATAAAGGCAAGTTTATTTGTACAGATACATTTCAACACAAAGAAATTCAAAGAATTTAGAAAAATATTAAGCATTAATGGATTTAAGATGAAGTGCAACAAAAACTCATTATAAAATGACATTTACAAAAACAGTAATTTACAGCCAAGAAGAATAAGAAGGTTATAAAATATAAGAATACAAATAAAGTGCAGTGTAAGATTCAAATAGTTGTTATATTTAAATGAAAGCTGCGGCAGAAAGAAATGGACGTTGGTCAAAACTAGTCAGAATACAAACAGAGACAAGACAACAAACAACAGAAATCGGTAGACCAACAAATATAATTGAAATATGTCTGCCTTCAAATAGTTGCAAAAATGTGGTTCTCTATTCCAAAAAGCAGAGAGTTTGTACGAGCCTGAAATGTCCCACAACCAGGAAAAACAAACACGAACATGTCTATGCAAATGTGTCCACAGCTTGCAGTGATAAACCGGGCGACCTCCTCTTCCTGATTGACAGCTCTGGAAGCATCGACCCACAAGACTACGAGAAAATGAAAGACTTCATGAAATCTGTCATCACCAAGTCCGTCGTCGCGCAGGACAACGTGCATGTCGGCGTCGTGCAGTTCAGCACCATCCAACGACTAGCGTTCCCCCTCAACCAATACTACAGCAAGGAACAAATGCTGAACGCCATCACAGCAATGCAGCAGGTTGGCGGAGGCACACTCACAGGGGAAGCCATCACGGATGTGTCGCAGTACTTTGACGGGCTGAGAGGAGGGCGTCCTGGCATGAGGCAGACGCTGATAGTGATTACAGACGGCGAGGCACAAGACGAGGTCAAAGAACCCGCCGTGGCTCTGAGGAACAAAGGAGTGGAGATCTACGCCATCGGAGTGATGGACGCCAAAACGACCCAACTGCTGGAGATCAGCGGCTCAGCAAAAAGGACGTACACTGAAAGGGATTTTGATGCTCTGAAGGACTTGGAGACCGAGTTGGCCTTGGAGCTCTGTACAAACACAGGTAGGACAACACAATAGTAGATAATCTCGGGTCATATTTGGCTTCCATGGAAGAAAGCATCCAAAATACACCAAAGAACATCATTGATCTGTTCACTATAACGTAAGTAGTTCTTTAAAGTTCCTTTTACATGCTTTTTGACCCGATTTGTGTTTCTACTTCCTGACAGATTGTAAGAAGACAGAACAAGCTGACATTATTTTCCTGGTGGACGGCTCCACGAGCATAACCCTGGAGAAGTTCAGAAGCATGCAGAAGTTCATGTCGTCCATGGTGATTCAAACCATCGTCGGCAAGGACCTGACGCGCTTCGGGGTCATCCTCTACTCCACCGACCCCAAATCTGTGTTCACTCTGAAACAGTACAGCTCCAAACGAGAGGTCCTCAGAGCAATTCAAGAGCTGAAGTCCCCGTACGGAGACACCTACACCGGCAAGGCTTTGGCGTACTCTTTACCGTTCTTCAACAAAGACAATGGCGGCCGGGCGGAACTCAACGTGCCTCAGATCCTCATGGTGATCACGGACGGGGATGCCACAGATCGCAACAGTCTGGTAGTGCCGTCCGTGGCTCTGCGGGAAAACTGGATCAGCGTCTTCAGTATCGGAGTTGAAGGAGCCAACACGACACAGCTGGAGATCATGGCCGGGCACGACTCCTCCAAAGTTTTCCACGTGGATAACTTTAAGGCCCTGGAGACTCTGTACAAGAACATTACTCAAGTCCTCTGTGACATCACCAAGCAAGGTAATGGGCATGTGCGGTTATAGAAAGTAACTAAGTACCTTAACTCCCTAATTAAGTACACATTTGAGTTAATTTACTTAAGTGCTTTTTTAGTGTTAATTACTTTTTTTCTACTTTCTACTTCTACTCTATTACAAACCACTGGGAAATATTATACTTAACAATTTAATACATTCATCTTACAGCCTTTAATTACCTTGCAGATTTATAATGTATTTAGAATTTTTCAATGTGGCCCCTGCTATGAGGAGCTACTAAAATAACTTAAACATACAGTATCAGCTAAGTTATACCAAGAGACCCAACTCAATTAACCTGTCAGTGTGGTGTTAAGCAGACCGGGCCCTCCCATACAGCCAGCAGCTCCTCACACCTCCAAACATTGCCGTAAATTCTCAAATATAGGTTTTTTGGATAAAGTAATTACATGCTCATCATCAAAGTAGTTTTTTTTTCTCGCCTGAAAAACCGTTAGAACTTAATATTAAGTAATTCAAAAGCTTACAAACTGTTTTTTTGGCAAGTAAAGGTCTATAAAGGTGGCGACGCTATGCAAAGTAATATAAATTATTCCCAGAACTGAAGTACCAAGTCATAATAAAGCAATGTAGAAGTACCCTAGAGCCAGAGGTTTGGACTCGAGTCACATGACTTGGACTCGAGTCAGACTCGAGTCACCAATTTGATGACTTTGGACTCGACTTGACAAAATCACAAAACACTTGCGACTCGTCTTGGACTTGAACACCAATGACTCGGGACTTGACTTGGACTTGAGCCTTCTGACTTGAGGTGACTTCATACTTTAATTCAGAGGTCTCCAACACGCCGATCGCGAGATGCGGCTAGAAGAGCAGACTCCAGTCGGGGAGAGCAGCATCTTCAGCCGCTCCAACTCTTGCTGAGAATCCATGCAGGGAGGGGCGGCACTTTATTTAGCTGGGCCACCATGCGGCCAATCATATGCGAGGACACACTAGGATCATATCATTATGTGAAAGAAGGGTGGGGGGCAGACGCTCCAAAGACAGCGGGTGTAGTGGTACAGGACAGCTACAGAGCGACGGGGAGACGGGGAGACGGGGAGCCGGATTTAAATGCAAGCGCGTCGGAAAAAGTCAAGAAATTAGCGAAAACCGAAAAAAGAAGCAGCATCTGGCTGCATTTCAATGATATTGGAGAAAGAAAAGCTGAGTGCACGATTTGTAAAATGAAAATAACCTTCAGAGCAGGGTTTCTCTTTGGTAACCACTCAGGATTTATTGTCAGAGGTGGGAGAAGTTCAGATCTTGTACTTGAGTAAAAGTACCAGAGTGTAGGAATACTCTGTTACAATAAAAAGTCCTGCATTCAAAATGTTCCTCAAGTGAAAGTAGAAAAGTATTATCATTAAAATATACTTAAAGTACCACCTGCAGAGGGATCTAGACTCAGGTGTTCTTTCCCCCATAGAGACCGCCTCGCTGCACATTATCCCTGGCATAAAGATAGATGCTGGGTCCCTTATAACATTTGTACACAGTGGAAATAAACATTCTGGTCACCTCAACATCAGGGATCTTATACATGAAACTCCTTCTGAATCAAACCGTCACGGTAGCCTTACCTTACTGATCCCTCTTAAGTTAAGCCCCAAAGCCCCCCTCGGCGGGGGCTTTTTCTTTTTTGTTTTCACGACACTGTGTCTCAGGGCATCTTAATATTTAAGAACCTATTAATGTGTTATACCAGATTAACGGGAAGAATCTCAGCTAACTGACGATACAAACCATTTTTACCAAAACAAGTCTCATAAGAAGCATCTAAATGACCCCTGCGCGAAAAATGCTAACGCACTTTGGCACAGAACTCAAGATAAAAAATACCCTTATTACTTATCGTAGCTGCACATACAAGATATCCGATTAAAGCTGAGGTTCCACAGATTATTTAGGTATAGTATCATCACTGACTGATCCGAACTCGCGACAGGGGAAGCAAACTCAGACATCAGAACACGTACCTTTACGGAGCTTTTACGGGAGATCGTCTCACCGTAGTTGTTAATCTGATCAAAAGACTTGTTCAATGGCATTAAAATGAGAAAAAACGCAGCTGAATCGGTTAATCCATAGGTTGATAATGTTTCTGTGGATTTGAAAAAAATATTTATAATCCATAATTCAATTTTTATGTAAAAATCGGAGAGTAAAAGTTAGCTGCTAATGGTAACCACCAGAGTTATCGCAGCTTCCGGTTTTAGCTATGCGTCAGTCTCACACACACACATTACCAAATAAGGAGTATGTGGGAGTTCCCCTCGATTCCATTGGCTCGGACGGTTAGAAAGAGATGTCAATCAGCAAAATCAAGCAAGGGGGGCCAGAGTTATGGAAAATCCACCCAAATGACCCCAGAAGTGGTTGTTATTTTGCTAAATCTCTCTTAAAAAGGTCAAATTTCACTTGTTTTGCATCAATCTTTATACAGGGTACTTATTATATGTTGTAGTTTGGATTACTAAAGCTTTGAGTCTACCATCCCATCATTCAAGGGTGGTTTTCACTATAAGTAATATTTTTGTTTTTGGACAGACACCATAATTTACATTTTTTGTTCAATCTGAATTTACTTTAAAATAAAACCATTTATATTGATTCTGACACTTCTACATCCAACTCACAGGTGTAACCTTGCTTTGAGAAAAGAGATTATTAATTTAACCCTTTTAGAAGGGAAAATATGTTCATTTGTTCTGGGAATGTCATTTTCGAGCCTGAGACCTGAAAAACAGGCTCGGGGCTTAAGAGGTTAAAATAGAAAAAAACACGTTACTTTACCAGCAGAGAGAAAATGGATTATTCCATTATTAATGTGACTAATAAAGAGCAGTTTGATCATTAAGTGTTATTCTGTTGATGGATGTCATTACATTTGTTGAAAAGCACATAAGCACTTGTTTAAGACTCGTTTTGTCAAAGTTTAGGACTTGGACTTGACTTGAACTTGCCCATCTTGACTTGAGACTTGACTCGGACTTGAGCGCAAAGACTTGAGACTTGACTCGGACTTGAGCGCAAAGACTTGAGACTTGACTCGGACTTGCAAAACAATGACTTGGTCCCACCTCGAGTTGACAAGGCATGAGGTGAATACAGTAAAATGATAAGGTTGAGGATCGTTTGTTAATCATATATAAATGAATAAACCTAAAATTTCCCAAAGTATATCTGCCAGCATTTAAGGCAAATATCAGCCAGTTATGTCTGTCGAGCAATTTGGGATTGCATTCATAAGTTAAGTTGGGAATGTAGATGGTGTTCACAGTGGCAATGACCGGTAAGGGCCACAGAAACCTTAAACCACAGTACAATTCAGTGTTGTAGGTCAGTGGTTCTCAACCTGGGGGTAGCAATATAAATAAATGTAGGTCTCGAGATACAAATAAAACAACATATTTTAATCTACAAACACATATTTTATATCGGGAAAGCCTGTAACCTGTTAAGCCCGAGAGACCCTGGTACCGGGGCCCTCCCGCAACATCTTGCAAGAAACAGTGTCTGAGGGCATCTTAACATTTAATAAACTATGAATGTTTTATATCCATGTAACGGGAAGAAAATCATCTAACTGATCTTTTTTTTTTTTTTTTCAAAAAAACCCCCACAATGCTAACGCTGAGCCTCAGAATTAGCAACGAGCGAAAAAAGCTAACAGATTACTGCACCGAAACTCACTCATAAAACCCTATTATATATCCCATCTATTCGCATCGTGAGGTGACACAGAATCGATGAGTACGGACATTAGCGGGTGGACGGGAGACACTATGGACGCGCTCGTGAACTGTCAACGGGGGGGGGGGGGGGACCTCTGTGATGTTGCCTGGCAGCGCAACACTCAAATGTGGGACATAGTCTCAATTTGTGGGACGCGGGACAAATAATAAAAATGCTGTTTGTGCAGTCCCGGGACACCTGGTCACCCTACACACACACACACACACACACACACACACACACACACACACACACACACACACGGTGCTGCCCCTCACACACACACACGCTTCAAATCAAGTTGCATAAATGCTTGAGCTACATTTTTATTGTAATTACTGTGAAGTCTGCCCATTACGTTTTCGTCATTATTATTAAGTAACATAAAGCCTTTTATAGATACACAACAAAGAATCAGTACATATAGGTCGTAAGACCCAATTTGTGACAGGAGATTTTTGCAATGGGGTGATAACACCAGGACAACTTGTGTTTAATTCCTCTTTTTAAATTGTCACTTCCTAAACATCAAAATGCCGCCTTTCCGAAAAATTACAAAACTTAAGGATACCATTTATTATAGGTTACATATTAAAAAAGGTGTACATGTTATACATTTGTGCAGGGATGTGGTATTTCTGTGTTGGACCCTGAAGGCAGCATCTCCCTGGTCCAATGCGATTTCTGCATGTGAGTTTGGATTATTTGCAGAGAATAATCTCTGTGTCAAAAAAATTCAGAAGGACAATCTCCCCATATTAACAATACTTTAAGATTTTTTAAGTAACTATTAAATCTCCGACATCTGTCTCTTTGTCCCTGAAAACAGATATTTTTTCAGAGGTATTTTTGTCCTTTCTCTCTGTGTTGACAGATCTGCTGTTTCAACCCAACATCTATGTTTCCTCCTCGATGTACGGGGTCTCCGGGGCCCAGCAGCAGGGGTTCCAGGTGTTCAGAGGCTCCGCCTTCACCATCAGTTGCTCCATACAGCCTCAGTACCGAGGAGGCTCCTTCCAGCTCAACTTCACCTCCATCAACTCAGCAAACAACTCCAACTCAGAGCCAGCTGTCAATCACACTGCCCACTTCCTGTTCCCGGTTGCAGAGCCCGCCCACCAGGGAAGCTACAGCTGTGTTTATCACGTCTTTGCTTTTTCTCACGACTTCTCCTCTGAGAGCCGTCTGCTCTCCGTCACCGTCACAGGTGAGCTGTTAGAGTTTACTGTAGGACAGAGCGTGATGCTCCCCAGGAGAGCGCTGGTGAGGACTGAGTGTTTTACTGTGAGCCCTGAAGCAGTCACACCCTTACATCACATGTAGCTTTCCAGAGCAACGTACAATAAGTGCAATGAACCGTGAAGACATGAATCCAGAACAGCAAGAGCCCTGCATCTACATCAGCTTCAGATCAGCCAGTTTCAGTAGAACCACTGGTAGACCAGTACAAGAGCCCTGGAGCAGGCAGCTACTGGTAACCAGTGAACCTGACTTCCTGTTCCCAGCTGTGATCAGGGATTTATAAGTGATCCTATATAAACCGTTTATAGAGAACAGACACCTTTAAAACAAATGTTGTTAGCCTGTTATCTTACAGTCTGAAGTCCCTCCAGAAGTCAGCAGGTCTCTGATGGACTGCTCACGCCTCCTGCAGGCCGTATCGCTTCATTACATCTTTCATTCTGTGTCTTTTATCTCTCTTATTTGATCTTCCCTGCATCTGTTTCCACACTAGTGTTTCTCCAGTCAGCTGTTGTTTACATTGGAGTATTGCCATGAGTACTGAGTGTTTAACAGATACAGCTAGCAGCTTCTCCCTACAGTCCTACTGTCTGGTATGAACAGGAGAAAGGGTTGGGCTTGAATGAAGATCTTAAGAAGATGTAGTTTATTGTAATATAACTGTAGAGAGGAGTCTCCATGCTGAAGTGGGTTCAGGTCTCTGTGTGTTTGCTGACTCTTGATGTGATGCTCTCCTTGTGTTCGATCAGATCCAGAACCTTTTATCATCCGAGCCGTCGTCCTGCCGCTGACTCAGCTGCTGGGGATCGTCGGACTTTACTTCTACTGCAAGGTACGGAAACATGTTGTTGTTCCACCACTGACTGAATGATGAGGTACTGAAACATGTTGTTGTTCCACTGACTGAATGATGAGGGACTGAAACATGTTGTTGTTCCACTGACTGAATGATGAGGGACTGAAACATGTTGTTGTTCCACTGACTGAATGATGAGGGACTGAAACATGTTGTTGTTCCACTGACTGAATGATGAGGGACTGAAACATGTTGTTGTTCCACTGACTGAATGATGAGGGACTGAAACATGTTGTTGTTCCACTGACTGAATGATGAGGGACTGAAACATGTTGTTGTTCCACTGACTGAATGATGAGGGACTGAAACATGTTGTTGTTCCACTGACTGAATGATGAGGGACTGAAACATGTTGTTGTTCCTCTGACTGAATGATGAGGGACTGAAACATGTTGTTGTTCCACTAACTGAATGATGAGGGACTGAAACATGTTGTTGTTCCACTGACTGAATGATGAGGTACTGAAACATGTTGTTGTTCCACTGACTGAATGATGAGGGACTGAAACATGTTGTTGTTGTTCCACTGACTGAATGATGACGTACTGAAACATGTTGTTGTTCCACCACTGACTGAATGATGAGGTACTGAAACATGTTGTTGTTCCACTGACTGAATGATGAGGGACTGAAACATGTTGTTGTTCCACTGACTGAATGATGAGGGACTGAAACATGTTGTTGTTCCACTGACTGAATGATGAGGTACTGAAACATGTTGTTGTTCCACTGACTGAATGATGAGGGACTGAAACATGTTGTTGTTCCACTGACTGAATGATGAGGTACTGAAACATGTTGTTGTTCCACTGACTGAATGATGAGGTACTGAAACATGTTGTTGTTCCACTGACTGAATGATGAGGGACTGAAACATGTTGTTGTTGTTCCACTGACTGAATGATGACGTACTGAAACATGTTGTTGTTCCACCACTGACTGAATGATGAGGTACTGAAACATGTTGTTGTTCCACTGACTGAATGATGAGGGACTGAAACATGTTGTTGTTGTTCCACTGACTGAATGATGACGTACTGAAACATGTTGTTGTTCCACCACTGACTGAATGATGAGGTACTGAAACATGTTGTTGTTCCACTGACTGAATGATGAGGGACTGAAACATGTTGTTGTTCCACCACTGACTGAATGATGAGGGACTGAAACATGTTGTTGTTGTTCCACTGACTGAATGATGAGGGACTGAAACATGTTGTTGTTCCACTGACTGAATGATGAGGGACTGAAACATGTTGTTGTTCCACTGACTGAATGATGAGGTACTGAAACATGTTGTTGTTCCACTGACTGAATGATGAGGGACTGAAACATGTTGTTGTTCCACTGACTGAATGATGAGGTACTGAAACATGTTGTTGTTCCACTGACTGAATGATGAGGGACTGAAACATGTTGTTGTTGTTCCACTGACTGAATGATGAGGTACTGAAACATGTTGTTGTTGTTCCACTGACTGAATGATGAGGTACTGAAACATGTTGTTGTTCCACTGACTGAATGATGAGGGACTGAAACATGTTGTTGTTCCACTGACTGAATGATGAGGTACTGAAACATGTTGTTGTTCCACTGACTGAATGATGAGGTACTGAAACATGTTGTTGTTCCACTGACTGAATGATGAGGGACTGAAACATGTTGTTGTTCCACTGACTGAATGATGAGGTACTGAAACATTTTGTTGTTCCACTGACTGAATGATGAGGGACTGAAACATGTTGTTGTTGTTCCACTGACTGAATGATGAGGTACTGAAACATGTTGTTGTTCCACTGACTGAATGATGAGGGACTGAAACATGTTGTTGTTCCACTGACTGAATGATGAGGGACTGAAACATGTTGTTGTTCTACTGACTGAATGATGAGGGACTGAAACATGTTGTTGTTCCACTGACTGAATGATGAGGTACTGAAACATGTTGTTGTTCCACTGACTGAATGATGAGGGACTGAAACATGTTGTTGTTCTACTGACTGAATGATGAGGTACTGAAACATGTTGTTGTTGTTCCACTGACTGAATGATGAGGTACTGAAACATGTTGTTGTTCCACTGACTGAATGATGAGGGACTGAAACATGTTGTTGTTCCACTGACTGAATGATGAGGGACTGAAACATGTTGTTGTTCCACTGACTGAATGATGAGGGACTGAAACATGTTGTTGTTCCACTGACTGAATGAAACAGTGTGTGTTATTGAACAGGAGTGATGCAGGAAGTCTCACTGTGTGCTGTCATGTCTCTCCAGGCCACCAGGGGGCGGAGGCCGAGCCGACAGGAGGACATTGAGCTGGATTACCTGGGTGTTCCTGCTGAAGAGGAAGGAGCTCAGGGAGCGGAGTAGCAGCTCCAAGGAGCTCCTCTCACACACATGGGTTCATCAGCTCTTACAGCTTTTAACCAACGTTAGCAAATATAGCTTTCACTCTGAAAGTCACCAGCAATGTGTGAGTGCCTCCTGACTTCCTGACTTCCTGTGAGCTCCAAGCCCATTGGTTCCCACTGAAGATGAAGATCTTTAATTTTTTTTTATTTTTGAAAAGTCCAATCAGTGAGTGCAGTTTGAAACAACAGACACACTAACCCGACCCACTTAGGGAATGAATAGCCGAATAATGTTACATATGTAATTTAAAATTAGGCAAATCCCCCCTAAAATAAATATTAATACCCAATGTTTGATTCAAATGTGATGACAAATGAATCCTGAGATAACAGGAGGAATGTGTGACAGCACCATCTGCTGCTGGGTTTGTAGATCTCAAGCACGTTGAGGGTTGGTGTTCTTTTTCTTATCTACTGAGCTCGGCTTTGTTATACATTTTCATTGTTCAGGATTTTGTTACTTGATAAGAATTGTTTATATTTTGTAAGAATTTAAATATTTTCAAGAATTCTGCTTATTCTAGAATGTTCCCAAATTCATAAGACTTTTGATGCAACAATGTTTTTCTTGGAATTTACATAATTTTGTAACAATAATTTTAATTTTTAATAAGTAATGTGCTTTGTTACGTAATCAAGAAATGCCTAATTTTATAATAATGTGGTAAAGAAATATTTAGCATTTCTTAAGAATTTGTTTTTTTTCAAAGTGTTCAGATTATTGTTGTGCTTAAACTTAAATTGGATTGTCATTATTACGAAGTCATTAGTTTTGTAATCGAGAAAGGATTTTCCTTCAGAAGAATTTTGATACATTTTGTGAATGAATTTTTCACAGCTTTATTCACAAGAAATCTGCTTTATTCGTTTTGCCTTTTAAGTTTTGTGCTTCCTGATCGAGGTTATGACGTGATGACTGCTTGGTTTTGATATTAGGTTGCTGATTTTTACCACTTAAGCATTTAGTTGAATATTCTTCTTGAAGATTTTCCTCAGATCAGAATGATTTTTAGTAGAATTTAGCATCACAAGTTTTGCTTAATTCTTTTATAAATAATACAAAATAATTTCGGATTCAAAAGAATATGCTGACGTAAATAATCTGAATTAAACATGAACACAACTTCAGAAAATAATAGAGATGATCAAGATCACTGTAATACATGTTTCCATGTTGTTTTCTATGTCCCAAAAAAATAATAAAACTTCTTGAAAAATCCATAAAACTCTTGAGAGTCATCTGATTTGTCTGTTTAGTGTTTATCCTAGTTGGGAAGAAGTGAGGGCCGTGGGAAGTAGGGGTGCTGAGGATGCTGCAGCACCCCCTGGTGGAGGACAGGGGAACTACACTTCCACAAGATTAAATACAAATATAATCCAAAAAAAATGAATTTTCAGCCTTGATGTAACAACATTCATAATTAAGTAAAGATAACACCATTTTCAGCCCGGTTACATTTTCCATTTGCCCTGTACGATGGCCGCTGTAAGTGATGAAAGTGGGGGATGTTGGCTTATCAGGCGCCCGCAGCTCACAGCCAGCGTGAGAGAGAGAGATAGAGAGAGGGGGTGCACCGGTACCGGCGGGGAATGTTGTTAGCTTCTGCTGCGCTAACGGATATAAGAAGCTGTTTCTACAATAATGTGAAGGGAGAGCTCTCCTGTCAGACTGAGAGGCTCAGTGAGGTAAAGGACTCTGAGTGTTTAGATCAGGGGTCTCCAACCTTTTTCTAACCGGGAGCTACTTTTGAAAAAAGAAAGTGGCCAAGAACTACTCATGTTATTTTATATAGATTTCAGTGCACATATCACATTCGTGACTCAAGAGCAGAAACATTAACATTAACATGAATAAACTTGACTTTCTCATGAAGAGAAAAAAAGACAAATAATCACCATGCAATACTGAGTTCTGCTTTAACATCAATAACTACAGTAAACCGTTTTACAGACAAGAGTGCAAAGTTCCTAATTGTAATAATAACATTTCTAGCTCTATAATTTAAATTATTTCAAGCATTTCACAAATTTGTTTAACATGTAAAAGGGGAATATGGCTTGTGCTTTTCTCAACTTGCATCAAGCAAACATATGTCTTCAAACATTCAGTCTGTCACTGCATTGTTGTCTTTCTCCTGACTCAGCTAATGTGACACCTGGCACTGCATAGCATCCACCAGAGCACTGTACTGGGGTGTGTATCCTGACAAATTGACTCTGATTGAGTCATTGAGGTGTTCATCAGTAAGTCTTGTCCTGAATTTGGATTTGATAAAGTTCATATCAGAGAATGCTGATTCACAGCGATATGTTGACCCAAATAAGCAGGACAGTTTCAGTGCAGCAGTTTGAATGTTTTTGAATTTCTCTGGGTCCAATAGCTTCCAGAAATCTTTGTCCATCTGATGTGCTTTCAGCTGAATGTCATTCTGGAGATTGATTATCTCCAGCTCCAACTCTGAAGCACTGAGACTGAAAAGGCTGGCCAGTTGCTCAGACATGTCAGTAACATCCACGATGTTGAATGGGTTAGCAAGGAAACTTGCACAGGGCTCAAGCTGTTTAAAGTCAAGAAACCTGTCCTCAAATTCCTGCCCAAGCTTAGTTAAGCAGTCACAGTACTTTGATAAGTCAAGAAAGCCAGCAGCAGCTTTATTCTCCTGCAGTACTTTTTGAACAGAGGGGAAATGATGCAATTTATTTCCCTTTACTTGCTGGAGATATAGACACAGATTTGCTTTAAAGGCCTTTACAGCACTAATCATGTCACATACTGTTTTGCCATTGCCTTGTAGCTGGAGGTTAAGCTGGTTTAATTTTCCTGTCAGATCAGTCAAAAAGGCCAGGTCAAGTACCCAACCAGCATCAGATAAGATGGAGGTGTCCTCCCCCCTCTCTTCCATGAAGAGCTTTACCTCATTCAGCAAGGAGAGGAAGCGCTGTAGGATTTTCCCTCTACTCAACCACCTCACCTCAGCATGGAGAAGGAGATCTCCATATTCAGCTGACAGTTCCTCAAGAAAAACTTTGAAGCTCCTGTGTTGCTTTGCCTTCGCTCGGATAGAGTTTATTATTTGTATCACAGGTTTCATGACGTGATTGAAGTCCATAACTTTGGCACAAAGTGCTTCTTGGTGAATGATGCAATGGTAACTCAGGAAACGTGGGAAATATGGATCTGACTTACAATTTGCGATAAAACCGTTGTGGCGACCTCTCATAGCCGGGGCTCCATCAGTTGTTATGGATACAAGCTTCTCCATTTGCACGCCTTTATTTATGAAATAATTCTTAATAGAATTATACACGTCCACACCTCTTGTTGTTGTTTTGAGTGGAAGCAGTGTCAGAAATTCCTCTTTCGCCGTAAAATCCTCAAACACCATCCGGATGAACACAGACAGCTGAGCTGTGTCGCTCGCATCCACCGACTCGTCGCACTGTATGGAGAACCACTTGCACCTGACCATGTCCCACTCCAACTGTCCCATGGCATCCACTGACAGCGCCGACACTCTCCTCGCCACAGTGTTGTTTCCCAGTTGCACATCGTCAATGGCAGACATTATCTCCGACTTGCTCTTGTGGTCTCTGAACAAAGTCTCTGCCATAACAGACATCGCTCCCTTAAGAACACCGCCATCAGTGAAAGCGTTTTTGTTCTTTGCCAAATACTGAGCGACTCGGAACGATGCTTCTGTAGCTAGGCTAGCTTTCTTGGCAGGCTTTGTGAACAATGACTGCTGCCTTTGTAGCGTAGCTTTTAATTGTTGTACCTTCTCAACGCGAAGGCAACTGCCGGCGGGATACTCCTTTGAAAAGTTTTCGTGAAGTTTTGTGAAGTGCCGCTCGACATTTCCCTTCTTCCCCACCGCAACACTCGAGCCACAAATTAAACACACACACTTGTCTTTGAAACTCGTAAATAAAAATTCATGTTCCCACTCGTCATGAAAGTAGTATATTTTAGATTTCTTCTTTGACGGACCTTCCTCAGTTGTCATGAATGCATCTTACATCTCTTTTTCTCTATCTTTCTTACTCTCAAAATATACTACATAAATAAATATGTCTCAACATGTCAACTGCACTTTAGCGCCCTCTGGTGAGCTACTCGGAAAACCTCCGCGAGCTACTGGTAGCTCGCGATCGACGTGTTGGCAACCCCTGGTTTAGATAGTTCACTTTAGTCTAAGTTATCTCAGTGGGTCTCAAACGTTTTGATCACAATTTATGTAAACAAATATTTCCAAGGCACTCCTCTATAATTATTAGGATAAATAAAAACAGGTTTGAAATCATTCCAATGTATACTGTAGGACAGTAAACCAAACATATTGTTTAAAACTGGAGATATTTAACAAAATGCATAAATAAATTAATGTTAACTGATAAAATAAGATATAAATGAACCACAAAAATAAAAGTTAGCCTACATTTATTTGTTATTGGCTATGGGTTATTGGATATGTTCAGATACTTATTTGATTATTAAAATTCAAACCGATCTTTTTCATATGGTTGTTTTAGAGTTGTATTCCCTAGATCAGTCTCTAGTTTGGGCGCTCAAAGTGCACCAGATTGAAGCATTTTACTTTAAAATGTTAAAAAAAATCTTCCCGGGGGGACACCCCCGGACCCCCCTAGAGGATGTGAAGTCCACCCCCCAATTAAAACATGTTCAGGCAATACTAAATACATTTGAAGCCTTTTTATATAAGCTGTCCACCATATCAATACGTTTCTCTGTTTGTAGTGTATTGGTCTTTTGTAGAGGTTTTTCCTTGCCAGCTAAAATCTTGCCTAGGGCAGCAAATTGGTGAAAACCGGCCCTGGTGTCATCCCCACAGCACCCCCCATTTGAAAACATGTTCCCACGGCTATGAGTGAGAATGTTAAATGTACAGGATAAACTCCAAGGCTTTAGGTATGACAGAATGATATTACTGCATCAAATCATCTCTGTCAAACAAACAATTATAATACTGACACGTTTGATCAGCAGGATAATCTCCACAGATTAACACCACTTTAGGATTTCTGAAGTAAGAAGCTAACATTAGGCTATAAAGGAACTATAGCACGGTCACATGACTTCACGTCACCACCGCTAAGCTAAAGGAGGCTAATGTTGGGCTATAAAGGAACTACAGCACGGTCACATGACTTCACGTCACCACCGCTAAGCTAAAGGAGGCTAATGTTGGGCTATAAAGGAACTACAGCACGGTCACATGACTTCACGTCACCACCGCTAAGCTAAAGGAGGCTAACGTTGGGCTATGAAGGAACTACAGCACGGACCTTTTTGAACATTAAAGCATCGAAACATGTCACTTCAGAGGCACTAAATACTAATATCAACCTGAAAATGACCCACTTTAATGAACAATGTGAAACATGTTCCTGCAATGTTCGTTTTTTTCAGGCCCCTGTTGTTTTAATAAGCGGCCGAACAATGATCTCATTATGTAACCAGCAGGAGGTCAAAGGTTGTTGCAAAACTTAATGAAAAGTTTAATCCGCTCACTTAATGAAAACCTGTTCATAACATCAGTTTACACACGCTTTACTTAAATAATAAATACTGTATTATGTGATCGTAGGCTAATATAATAAATATCATCAGAAAATAAATTGTAAAATAATAATTGCAATTTTGTTTCTAATGATTATACAAAGTTGTAAAGAAGAATTCAATATATGTATTTATTCATTATTTTTTGTTGTTTCTTTATAATTTTATTTTATAATTTATTCATGCATTTCTTCATTAATTAGTTTCTCTATTGATTATATAAAATATGATTTATTTAGTGTTATTTTATTTGTAACTTACATTTAAATAGTTTTGTCACACACAATGGGATACACAAACAGAGTTAGAACACATAAATACAAAGCCTAAAAATCTAAATAAACAACTTTACCTAAAAAGCAACAGCTCATTACTAAATAATAAATGTATTTATCAAAACAAACAGAAAATCTCCGATGCATCATTCCCGGTTTAGCTCCGCCCTCTAAACTTTCTCGCTCTCTGATTGGTGGATGCGGAAAGAGCGCTGCTACGTCAGCGGAGGACTGAGCTGTCAATCAGTAAAAGGGGGCGGGCTCTACAGCTGGAGTTGATACATTGCAGGCGTTCTCAAAGTGTTGTGTAGAAACGTTTAGAGAGGAAGGTAACGGCCAACTCGGATTATTCATCTCCTCCCACAGGAGAGGGACTTTTAACATCTGTATTTCTGGAAATGGAGGCAGATAACAGCGAGCAGATGAGACCCCTCCTCACATCTGTAAGTCCCCCCCCTTAAAGGGCTTTAAATGATCTCAGAAAGTGGAGACAGAGGAGGCTTTTATCCTAACATGGAGTCAGAAAAAGCTCCAGTTTGAATCTTCTGGTTTGTTGGTTGAGGTGTAGCTTTAGATCAGCTGGTTTTACACCGAGTGCTTCTGTTGTCGAGGGACCACGCTTCTGCCAGGAAGTGAAGTAACGATGCGTTTCCCCATCAGGAGTCAACTGTGCGATACACATCTAGAAGCAGCTGATTCCTGGGGTTGGGCTCATTAGAGAGACGTTGTTTTGAATTCTTAATCGGACTCTTATCTGACTGAGTTAGCGTCTATGTTTTTGTTAGGCATGCTTCACATCCATTCAGCAGAAGGAGAGACAGGATGGTTTCAACAAGTCCTAATCCTCCAATCAGAATCATGCTAGAGGATGACACTATAGTGACCAGCAGTAACTATCCACTCAAGTACAATTTAAAGGTACTTTCAAAAGATTAAAATGTGTTATTGTCATATGCAGGAGTGGGAGAAGTACTCGGAAATTTTACTTTAGTAAAAGTAGAAACATTCAGATCTTGTACTTGAGTAAAAGTAGAATTACTCAGATCTTGTACTTGAGTAAAAGTAGAAGTACTCAGATCTTGTACTTGAGTAAAAGTAGAAGTACTCAGATCTTGTACTTGAGTAAAAGTAGAAGTACTCAGATCTTGTACTTGAGTAAAAGTAGAATTACTCAGATCTTGTACTTGAGTAAAAGTAGAAGTACTCAGATCTTGTACTTGAGTAAAAGTAGAAGTACTCAGATCTTGTACTTGAGTAAAAGTAGAAGTACTCAGATCTTGTACTTGAGTAAAAGTAGAAGTACTCAGATCATGTACTTGAGTAAAACTAGAAGTACTCAGATCTTGTACTTGAGTAAAAGTAGAAGTACTCAGATCTTGTTCTTGAGTAAAAGTAGAAGTACTCAGGTCTTGTACTTGAGTAAAAGTAGTATTACTCAGATCTTGTACTTGAGTAAAAGTAGAAGTACTCAGATATTGTACTTGAGTAAAAGTAGAATTACTCAGATCTTGTACTTGAGTAAAAGTAGAAGTACTCAGATCTTGTACCTGAGTAAAAGTAGAAGTACCAGAGTGTAGGAATACTCTGTTACAGTAAAAGTCCTGCATTCAAAATGTTCCTTAAGTAAAAGTAGAAAGTATTTTCATCAAAATATAGTGAAAGTAGCGACAGTAAAAGTAGTCATTGTGCAGATTGGTCCATTTCAGAATAATAGATATGATATGTTTTATAATGATTGATCATGAAAGTGTTCTCAAAGCTGGTAAAGGTGCAGCTAGTTTGAATGACTTTGTATACTGCAGGGTAGCTGGTGGATTTACTCCAGGTGGAACTAAAGTCTGATTCAACACTTGATTAGATTTCACATCATTCATCCACATCTGAGAAGTAACTAAAGGGATTAAATACATGTAGGGGAGTAGAAGTACACAGTAGCAGAACATGGAAGTACTCAAGTACAAGTACCTCTAAATTGTCCTAAAGTAAAGCGCTTGAGTAAATGTACTTAGTTACTTCCCACCTCTGCTTTTTCTTACAATTGATCTTCTTTAATGTTTATGCACGCACTCCCGTCCTCGTATGTTGCACCTGGTTCTGCTGCGTGATCGTGATGCAGGGAAGTACGTGGGCCTTGTTTGAATCCCCTTTTAGAGCAGCTTAAAGGCACACCAGGGGTCTCTTATTAAAACAGGGATAAAGTGAGTTTGCAGAATGTGTGTTTCCTCCTCTGCTCCGATTACAAACTAGGGATTAAAGCAGATTGATGATCACAATCAGTGTTTACCAAATGATGGGGAGGGTAACATTTGGACTAATTAAATTGCATGAAATTGTTGTTCTTTGACAAAATAAACACATTTTATTTTGTATCATTTCAGCAAAATTCAGGGTGTTTTCTCGTATATTTGCAACTTTTGTTGTTGTACATTAACAAGTTTTTAATTATAAATGTTTCTTTTGTTTTAAATATAACGTTTGATTTCTGTTACATTTCCGTATTTGTCTCTCACAAATGTAGAGTTTTTTAATGTAATATTCCCCCTCTCACTTGGCTCTCTACTTTCTTTATTCCCTCACTATGGCCTCAATACGCCGTCCTATGAAAGGCATCATTACCTTTTATTGTAATTAAACATCTCTCATAAAACATCTGGGATGATGAGGACACAACTCAACTAAATATATAACAAAGTTTCAGCAGTTTTTAGACATTTTAAAGCAGGAGTGATACCTCGTTGAACTCTGATTTGTGTATCTCCAGCTTCTTGTTTGTTGGTGTTTTTATCACAGCGTTCAATCTGCCGCTGACTTCCTGTGTGAGGTGAAGCTTTTCTCTGCATGCATTGAAGCTGTGAGCGATGTGGAGCTCATTGTTTGAAGGGGAAGTGGAAGCTCTGTGAACGGTTTCACCTCGACAGTAAAACTACGTTAATGAGGCTCTTTGATGCAAAGCAGCAGCATGAGGTCAGGGTCGGTATCAGAGACAGACCGTAATCTGTCCTAAAAAGAACTACAGCAGATCAAATAAAGGATCTACTCTGATATCTTCCAGCTGATTTAAACAGTTAGAGCTGCAGCTAACAATTGTATTTATTATTGGGTAATCTGACAATGATCTCCAAATCAAATGTCATATATTGTATGTGACAGAAACATTTCTAGGGGCACTTCAAACAGTGAATCTCTGCACAACAGAAGTGCACAGCTTGAGACGCAGCACCTGTGTGTACAGGTGGGGGCTGTGGAGGCGCCCAGGTGACTCGGTAACTTCAGTAACCCTGTCCTCGGGGGACACACAGTGGAAACACTGTCAGCTGGGAAACAGAGGAAATGTAAACTGTTCTGAAGGAGAAGTATATTATGTGCTGGCTTTACGTTAGACTCTTCTTCTGTTGCATGTAAAACAGTGGGATTCCTCCATATGATTTTGGAATATAATCTCTGAGTCAAACAAACGATTCTGATTCTTACACATTTAGTTCAGCAGGATAATCTCTATATATTAACACCACTTTAGGATTTCTGATTTATGTTAGGCTATAAAGGAACTACAGCACGGTCACATGACTTCACGTCACCACCGCTAAACTAAAGGAGGCTAATGTTGGGCTATAAAGGAACTACAGCACGGTCACATGACTTCACGTCACCACCGCTAAGCTAAAGGAGGCTAATGTTGGGCTATAAAGGAACTACAGCACGGTCACATGACTTCACGTCACCACCGCTAAACTAAAGGAGGCTAATGTTGGGCTATAAAGGAACTACAGCACGGTCACATGACTTCACGTCACCACCGCTAAGCTAAAGGCGGCTAATGTTGGGCTATAAAGGAACTACAGCACGGTCACATGACTTCACGTCACCACCGCTAAACTAAAGGAGGCTAATGTTGGGCTATAAAGGAACTACAGCACGGTCACATGACTTCACGTCACCACCGCTAAGCTAAAGGAGACTAATGTTGGGCTATAAAGGAACTACAGCACGGTCACATGACTTCACGTTACCTCCGCTAAGCTAAAGGAGGCTAATGTTGGGCTATAAAGGAACTACAGCACGGTCACATGACTTCACGTCACCACCGCTAAGCTAAAGGAGACTAATGTTGGGCTATAAAGGAACTACAGCGCGGTCACATGACTTCACGTTACCTCCGCTAAGCTAAAGGAGGCTAATGTTGGGCTATAAAGGAACTACAGCGCGGTCACATGACTTCACGTTACCTCCGCTAAGCTAAAGGAGGCTAATGTTGGGCTATAAAGGAACTACAGCACGGTCACATGACTTCACGTCACCACCGCTAAGCTAAAGGAGGCTAATGTTGGGCTATAAAGGAACTACAGCACGGTCACATGACTTCACGTCACCACCGCTAAGCTAAAGGAGGCTAATGTTGGGCTATAAAGGAACTACAGCACGGTCACATGACTTCACGTCACCACCGCTAAGCTAAAGGAGGCTAATGTTGGGCTATAAAGGAACTACAGCACGGTCACATGACTTCACGTCACCACCGCTAAGCTAAAGGCGGCTATTGGCCGTGATGCCGTTTAGTCGTCTCATTTAGACACTTTTTAGCAACCTCCGTTTTTAAATCCACCAGTGGGGTATTTACTCAAGTATTTGACGTTGTAGTACAAAAACATATTTTCATGCTAACAACCAGGCAGGTGCAGAGGATGTTAGAGGGGAAGGAGCACAAATACTGCACACTGTAATGTGACGGACACATCTTGATAATGTCTGAACTTGAGTTCTTCCTGTAGCTTAAATCACTCATTACTGACACAACTGCAGATGTGGGCGTTGTTACAGAGGTCTGGTAAAACAGGCCTGAAAGTGTGTGTGTGTGTGTGTGTGTGTGTGTGTGTGTGTGTGTGTGTGTGTGTGTGTGTGTGTGTGTGTGTGTGTGTGTGTGTGTGTGTGTGTGTGTGTGTGTGTGTGTGTGTGTGTGTGTGTGTGTGTGTGTGTGTGTGTGTGTGTGTGTGTGTGTGTGTGTGTGTGTGTGTGTGTGTGTGTGTGTGTGTGTGTGTGTGTGTGTGTGTGTGTGTGTGTGTGTGTGTGTGTGTGTGTGTGTGTGTGTGTGTGTGTGTGTGTGTGTGTGTGTGTGTGTGTGTGTGTGTGTGTGTGTGTGTGTGTGTGTGTGTGTGAGAGAGAGAGATGTGGAAGCCATTTGCCTGCAGCCGGCCTGCTGTATCTCATGATCCGACATCAGCCTTTTCATCCTCCCGCTGTCTCCATGACACCAGAAACACAATGATGGACTCATGCGCTGAATTACATCTGAGCTAACAGGAAGCGGACGTCTAAATAATGCCCGTAGCAGCAGTTGCAGAATTAAAGGGATAATTATTTGTAAAAGATGTAGTACAGATGTCACAATAACAGAAATGTTGTATTTGATATCAATACAATTCCTCCATACTGATATGTACTGATACCACGGTGCATACAAAACAATCCCATGTATGTGAACGAACAGTATACTGTAAGCGTACTGTTTTTTGTTAGGAAGTTAAACAGGCCATAATATATATTTTTGATATATATTTTTCATTCCACATATTTACATATTATTACAGTCTTTATTCTACCATACAGGATTTAATCCTACTTTCTCTGTCATATTCTATATTTATGAATATATTTTTTAATCTTGGCTTCTGACTTGTTGATCTTGGCTTCTGACTTGTTGATCTTGGCTTCTGACTTGTTGATCTTGGCTTCTGACTTGTTGGTCTTGGCTTCTGACTTGTTGGTCTTGGCTTCTGACTTGTGGATCTTGGCTTCTGACTTGTTATTCTTGTCTTCTGACTTGTTGGTCTTGTCTTCTGACTTGTTGGTCTTGGCTTCTGACTTGTTGGTCTTGGCTTCTGAATTGTGGATCTTGGCTTCTGACTTGTTATTCTTGTCTTCTGACTTGTTGGTCTTGGCTTCTGACTTGTTGATCTTGGCTTCTGACTTGTTGGTCTTGGCTTCTGACTTGTTGGTCTTGGCTTCTGACTTGTGGATCTTGGCTTCTGACTTGTTGATCTTGTCTTCTGACTTGTTGGTCTTGTCTTCTGACTTGTTGGTCTTGGCTTCTGACTTGTTGGTCTTGGCTTCTGACTTGTGGATCTTGGCTTCTGACTTGTTGATCTTGTCTTCTGACTTGTTGGTCTTGTCTTCTGACTTGTTGGTCTTGGCTTCTGACTTGTTGGTCTTGGCTTCTGAATTGTGGATCTTGGCTTCTGACTTGTTATTCTTGTCTTCTGACTTGTTGGTCTTGTCTTCTGACTTGTTGGTCTTGGCTTCTGACTTGTTGGTCTTGGCTTCTGAATTGTGGATCTTGGCTTCTGACTTGTTATTCTTGTCTTCTGACTTGTTGGTCTTGGCTTCTGACTTGTTGGTCTTGGCTTCTGACTTGTTGATCTTGGCTTCTGACTTGTTGGTCTTGGCTTCTGACTTGTGGATCTTGGCTTCTGACTTGTTGGTCTTGGCTTCTGACTTGTTGGTCTTGGCTTCTGACTTGTGGATCTTGGCTTCTGACTTGTTGGTCTTGGCTTCTGACTTGTTGATCTTGGCTTCCGACTTGTTGATCGTTGCTTCTGACTTGTTGATCTTGGCTTCTGACTTGTTAATCTTCGCTTCTGACTTGTTGATCTTGGCTTCTGACTTGTTGATCTTGGCTTCTGACTTGTTGGTCTTGGCTTCTGACTTGTTGATCTTGGCTTCTGACTTGTTGATATTGGCTTCTGACTTGTTGATCTTGGCTTCTGACTTGTTGATATTGGCTTCTGACTTGTTGATCTTGGCTTCTGACTTGTTGGTCTTGGCTTCTGACTTGTTGGTCTTGGCTTCTGACTTGTTGATCTTGGCTTCTGACTTGTTGATCTTGGCTTTTGACTTGTTGTTCTTGGCTTCTGACTTGTTGGTCTTGGCTTCTGACTTGTTGGTCTTGGCTTCTGACTTGTTGATCTTGGCTTCTGACTTGTTGATCTTGGCTTTTGACTTGTTGGTCTTGGCTTCTGACTTGTTGATCTTGGCTTTTGACTTGTTGGTCTTGGCTTCTGACTTGTTGATCTTGGCTTCTGACTTGTTCATCTTGGCTTTTGACTGGTTGATCTTGGCTTTTGGCTTGTTGGTCTTGGCTTCTGACTTGTTGATCTTGGCTTCTGACTTGTTCATCTTGGCTTTTGACTGGTTGATCTTGGCTTCTGACTTGTTGGTCTTGGCTTCTGACTTGTTGGTCTTGGCTTCTGACTTGTTGATCTTGGCTTCTGACTTGTTGGTCTTGGCTTCTGACTTGTTGATCTTGGCTTTTGACTTGTTGGTCTTGGCTTCTGACTTGTTGGTCTTGACTTCTGACTTGTTGATCTTGGCTTCTGACTTGTTGATCTTGGCTTCTGACTTTTGATCTTGGCTTTTGACTTGTTGTTCTTGGCTTCTGACTTGTTGATCTTGGCTTCTGACTTGTTGGTCTTGGCTTCTGACTTGTTGGTCTTGGCTTCTGACTTGTTGATCTTGGCTTTTGACTTGTTGGTCTTGGCTTTTGACTTGAACTGGAATTGTTACTTTTTTTAGTCCTGACTCGAAAGCTTTGTTTGTATTCGGGACTTGACTAGGACATGTTGGCATTTTTTGTTCTGGGCTTTAAACTTTTCACTTCTGTCTCGGGACTTGGCACTTTTTTAGTCCTGACTTGAACATTTTTGGTTCTCTATTGGGACTTGACTATGACTTATTGATCTTGAATCGGGCCTTAGTGGACTTGACTTAGGACTTGTTGCTCTTGTCTTGACTTTTTGACTTGATGATTGTAGCTTCTGACTTGTTGTTCTTGCCTTTTGACTTGAACTGGAATTGTCACTTTATTAGTCTTTACTTGAAACGTTTTGTTTCTCTGTTGGGACTTGACTATGTGTTGTTGGTCTTTACTTGGCACTTGTTAGTATTGACTTGGACATTTCTTGACTGAAAACGTCATGATCTCAAGTTTGGTATCGATTTAGAGCTTGTAGGTCTTCACTTGAGACTTGTTAGTATTGACTCGGACTCTTTTCCTCCGCAGCTCTACAATATAATAGTTGTTAGTGCAGTACGAGCAGTTAAAGTACTTTATATTGTTCCATTCAACTTTCAGATTCAGATTTTGTGTTTTTGTTCAGATATGAGAAGCATTCATTCAGACTCCGCCTCCGGTTTCTCCTCCTCTCATCCCGTTTCTCCTCCTCCTCCCGTTTCTCCTCCTCTCCTCCCGTCTCTGCAGCCTGTTGCTCTCTCTATCAGGCGCTCAGTGAAGCGACACACTCTGCTATAAATACCCGTCTTGTATCTGCTGCCGTCTGTATTCACACACTGAACCTGGAGGGCCCTCAGATCCACTGGATTCATTTCCTGCACGGCTTTTCAAACTCTCCATCTGGACGAGGGTTGTTTGAACGTCTGATTTGACCCCGGTGCGCTGTGTTTTGGACGGAGAAGCTATGGGAGACTATTGGGGCGAAATAGCCATTGAGAGGGTGTCCCGAGCCATGTCCCCGGTATGTATCTGCTTTGAAAGAAACAACACTTTCTGTCACATGTTAGCAGTAAATCAGAATCAGTTTTATTACCTAGTATTGTATAAATGGTGCGAACAACGACATGAAAGAAGAATATGTTGTTGTTTTTGGAGCTATAAAGATGCAACATAGACATTTGTGAGTACAGTGAAATACTATATTCAAAGTGGCGAGCTGTGCAGGTTTAAATAGAGGAAGTGTGGAGCAGACATGTGCAACACATTCAAAGGGTTGTGCAGGATTTACAGTGTTAAGAAGAGCAGAGTGTGGTAGTATGAGGCAAAGTGTGTGGTGATAGTCAGACACAGACGGTCTTGTGGTAATGACTGTCATGTTGTACTTCATCCGGCTCGTAAAACATTTGAGGAAATGAGGCGGTTAAACAGGAAAAGGAGATCTGCAAACACGCTGCCTCTGAACTCGCAGGCAGATATCAT
>NC_136905.1:2058040-2106239 GCF_949606895.1 Notothenia rossii
TCCCGCAGTAACAGAGGTTTTGTTTTAAAGCCTTCCTCTCCTCGTCTGAAGGGTTTTCGGGGGTTTGGTGAACGACGTCCGCAGGAAGATCCCGTTCCTGTGGAGCGACGTGCGGGACGCCGTCAGCCTGCAGTGCGTCGCCTCCGTCCTCTTCCTGTACTGCGCCTGCATGTCTCCCGTCATCGCCTTCGGGGGGCTGCTGGGGGAGGCCACCAAGGGGAACATCGTAAGAACACACTCCACCAGCCTCGTCTCTACATCAACATGTGTCCCCTCTTCTCCATGTCTCTTCTACATCAACATGTGTCCCCTCTTCTTCATGTCTCTTCTACATCAACATGTGTCCCCTCTTCTTCATGTCTCTTCTACATCAACATGTGTCCCCTCTTCTTCATGTCTCTTCTACATCAACATGTGTCCCCTCTTCTTCATGTCTCTTCTACATCAACATATGTCCCCTCTTCTTCATGTCTCTTCTACATCAACATGTGTCCCCTCTTCTTCATGTCTCTTCTACATCAACATATGTCCCCTCTTCTTCATGTCTCTTCTACATCAACATGTGTCCCCTCTTCTTCATGTCTCTTCTACATCAACATGTGTCCCCTCTTCTTCATGTCTCTTCTACATCAACATATGTCCCCTCTTCTTCATGTCTCTTCTACATCAACATGTGTCATCTCTTCTTCATGTCTCTTCTACATCAACATGTGTCCCCTCTTCTACATGTCTCTTCTACATCAACATGTGTCCCCTCTTCTTCATGTCTCTTCTACATCAACATGTGTCCCCTCTTCTACATGTCTCTTCTACATCAACATATGTCCCCTCTTCTTCATGTCTCTTCTACATCAACATGTGTCCCCTCTTCTCCATGTCTCTTCTACATCAACATATGTCCCCTCTTCTTCATGTCTCTTCTGCATCAACATGTGTCCCCTCTTCTTCATGTCTCTACATCAACATGTGTCCCCTCTTCTTCATGTCTCTTCTACATCAACATATGTCCCCTCTTCTTCATGTCTCTTCTACATCAACATGTGTCCCCTCTTCTTCATGTCTCTTCTATATCAACATGTGTCCCCTCTTCCTCATGTCTCTTCTACATCAACATGTGTCCCCTCTTCTTCATGTCTCTTCTACATCAACATGTGTCCCCTCTTCTCCATGTCTCTTCTACATCAACATGTGTCCCCTCTTCTTCATGTCTCTTCTACATCAACATGTGTCCCCTCTTCTACATGTCTCTTCTACATCAACATGTGTCATCTCTTCTTCATGTCTCTTCTACATCAACATGTGTCATCTCTTCTTCATGTCTCTTCTACATCAACATGTGTCCCCTCTTCTTCATGTCTCTTCTACATCAACATATGTCCCCTCTTCTTCATGTCTCTTCTACATCAACATGTGTCCCCTCTTCTTCATGTCTCCTCTACATCAACATGTGTCCCCTCTTCTTCATGTCTCTACATCAACATGTGTCCCCTCTTCTTCATGTCTCTTCTACATCAACATATGTCCCCTCTTCTTCATGTCTCTTCTACATCAACATGTGTCCCCTCTTCTTCATGTCTCTTCTATATCAACATGTGTCCCCTCTTCTACATGTCTCTTCCACATCAACATGTGTCCCCTCTTCTTCATGTCTCTTCTACATCAACATGTGTCCCCCTCTTCTACATCAACATGTGTCCCCTCTTCTTCATGTCTCTTCTTCATCAACATGTGTCCCCTCTTCTCCATGTCACTTCTACATCAACATGTGTCCCCTCTTCTTCATGTCTCTTCTACATCAACATGTGTCCCCTCTTCTTCATGTCTCTTCTACATCAACATATGTCCCCTCTTCTTCATGTCTCTTCTACATCAACATGTGTCCCCTCTTCTTCATGTCTCTTCCACATCAACATGTGTCCCCTCTTCTCCATGTCTCTACATCAACATGTGTCCCCTCTTCTCCATGTCTCTTCTACATCAACATGTGTCCCCTCTTCTCCATGTCTCTTCCACATCAACATGTGTCCCCTCTTCTCCATGTCTCTTCTACATCAACATGTGTCCCCTCTTCTCCATGTCTCTTCCACATCAACATGTGTCCCCTCTTCTTCATGTCTCTTCTACATCAACATGTGTCCCCTCCTTTCCATGTCTCTTCTACATCAACATGTGTCCCCTCTTCTTCATGTCTCTTCTATATCAACATGTGTCCCCTCTTCTACATGTCTCTTCCACATCAACATGTGTCCCCTCTTCTTCATGTCTCTTCTACATCAACATGTGTCCCCTCTTCTACATCAACATGTGTCCCCTCTTCTACATGTCTCTTCCACATCAACATGTGTCCCCTCTTCTTCATGTCACTTCTACATCAACATGTGTCCCCTCTTCTTCATGTCTCTTCTACATCAACATGTGTCCCCTCTTCTTCATGTCTCTTCTACATCAACATGTGTCCCCTCCTTTCCATGTCTCTTCTACATCAACATGTGTCCCCTCTTCTTCATGTCTCTTCTACATCAACATGTGTCCCCTCTTCTTCATGTCTCTTCTACATCAATATGTGTCCCCTCTTCTTCATGTCTCTTCTACATCAACATGTGTCCCCTCTTCTTCATGTCTCTTCTACATCAACATGTGTCCCCTCTTCTTCATGTCTCTTCTTCATCAACATGTGTCCCCTCTTCTCCATGTCTCTTCTACATCAACATGTGTCCCCTCTTCTTTATGTCTCTTCTACATCAACATGTGTCCCCTCTTCTTCATGTCTCTTCTACATCAACATGTGTCCCCTCTTCTTCATGTCTCTTCTACATCAACATGTGTCCCCTCTTCTTCATGTCTCTTCTACATCAACATGTGTCCTCTCTTCTACATGTCTCTTCTACATCAACATGTGTCCCCTCTGTGTAAAGAGACTCTGAAAGTTTCAGGAACAAAGATTCTCTCTCTTTTTGATCCATTTCTATAAAAACCTGTCTGAAAATGAGCTGATCAGATTTTGGTCACTTTATGATGTCATAACGATGTTTTGTCTTGCGTAACCATGAGCCAATCAGCAACCAAGGTAGGTTCATTTATATCTGAAAGGCTCATTAAAGCAGTTTAATACTAGATTTTATATAAAGCTCAAGGTACTGTGATGTTACTCTGAGCGCTCAGCCTTAAAACGAAAAAAAAAAATTGAAGCCAAACTAAATAAATAATATTAATAATCGTAAACGTTCGATGTTTAGTCCACTCGCCTTGAGAAATCCAGGGGCAGCCCGAGTAAAAACTGTATCCAACAGATATCACCGTGAAACTCCCCCACTTCATTACTGACATTAACACAGTTCTTTTTATATTACAAGTGTTCTGACATGTCATGTTTACATATGCAAATGAGGCGTTATGTCATGCTCACTGTTCCTGAATTTAGGAGAAATCTGCAGACACACAAACAGACACAGTTAGTGAGATAAACTCCTGGATGTGGATTTAGTTATTTCCTTTCCACTAGTGTGAAAGAAGACTTGTTATGGAGGATGAGGTGTTTTAAAGGAGCAGTCCAACATTAATATCTCTCTCTGTCTCTGGTAGAGTGCCATAGAGTCTCTGTTCGGCGCCTCGATGACCGGCGTGGCGTACTCTCTGTTCGCCGGGCAGCCGCTCACCATCCTGGGCAGCACCGGCCCAGTTCTGGTCTTTGAGAAGATCCTCTTCACTTTCTGCAGGTGAGGAGGGAACACCTGTACATACACCTGCATATAGATAGTCCTCCTAAAATAATGGATCACTTCAGGATCATACATTTAAAATGACTGGATGAATTCACTCACAATATCCCAGAGAGAAGTGGTTAATAAGATCGGTGGGAGAGGAGCAAAGGGATATTTGTGTTTGCGTGGTTGTGAAGAAACTGATAATTAATATTGTGACTAAAATAGACTTTGTGAAGAAGACATCCTGCGCTTTTATTTTCCTTCCATTGACTCATGACTCAAAAAACCTGAACAAAGTCATGGAAAGATTCCCACCGCTACGAGACTGTAATATTTAAGACGGAGCCACAAAAACACTGAGTCCTTGAGTTTTGATGATTTAAACAAGCTGCTTTTTATTTGATTCATTTGCACATTAGATTTGAATGAATCAAGTCGTCTTAAAGGTTCCTCCCAGTCGTTTTCAAGGCGCTCACTGGGGGAACAGCAGGAAGCCGCTGAAGGTGCTGTGGTGGTTGCTGTTGTCCCAGATCTGAGTGTTGGTCCACAGCATCATCTTCAGTCTATCGCCCTCCTCGAGCATCAGGGCGGCGCCGTTGGACGCCGTGTCGCTGCCCTCGCCCCCCGGCTGCTCGTGGGCGATCAGCTCTATCTGGTTGTCGTTCTTGTAAAGCACGGCGCTCATGGGGAAGTTGGAGGGGGCGTTGGCGGTGAAGCGGATGTAGTAAACTCCACGAATCGGGGCCGTGAACTCACCTGCAGGAAGGACAGGTTCATGAACACGAGACAAAATAACTGAAGTACAAAAATTCCGGAGTTCAGGATCCTTCATTTTACTTTTACAATATTATTAATAGTTTCATATATATATATATATGAAACTATTAATAATATTGCCAATATATATGTATATATATGTATATGTGTATATATATGTATATATATATTTTCTCATCACTGACCGGTCTCAGAGTTGTACGCCTGTCCGATGTTTGTCATGACGACTTTGTAGATGAGAGTTTTGCTTCCTGACGTCGCCTTCACGAGGCCGTTACCTCCGAGAGAGACGGCAAACGCCACCTTCGGTACATCTGGAGAAAAACCACAATAAATACACAAACAAAATAAAGATATCAAATTATTGCAAATGTTCTCTACACACACTTTTAACTAAGCAGCGGTTATAATATGTTATGTATACGTTTAAAACAATGCAATCACATGAGTTTCAAATGTACGTTTATTTTTTATTTAAAACTGTGACCAACTACAGTGTCTTCTTGTTTATTCCCCTACATTCAAAAGCATTTATTTTATAGTAAGAACAACGATAATACACGAAAAATAAAAATAACTTACTGTCCAGGGATTTTTTTTTTAGTATTTCTCACATTTTATGATATTTTCAGTTTCAATCTCCACAGAAAGTGCAGAATATTTTGTGGCTTTTTCAAAGTAACAAATACGTTGATGTTGACTTTTTAAATGTAAACTTTGAGAGGCAAAAATTACATTAAAACACTCATTCAAATGTTAGATATAATAAAATATGGACAAAAAACACTCAAACTAATTAAAACACATTATTTTGTATGAGGTTTGGGGTTCCTTTTGATCAAATACAACTATTGGAGTTGGGTTGATATCTCGCCCATTTAAATGATGATACTTACAAAGATTACAAAGATTTAAAAAGTAGTTTCATCATCATTGTGTAATAGCTCATAATATCCACCAGAGGGCGATCCTCCATAAAGTTACCACCCAGTTAACATTTCTTGCTGCTATATAACCCTAACAATTATAGCAGTCATTTCGTTTTCTGTCAACAACTTTTTTTTAAATCACATTAACATAATTACTTTAAGGAGTTACTGACCTCTCATGGTCTTCAGCTCGCTCTCTGTGCTGTTCAGTCTCTCTAGGATGCCTACAAAAACAACAATTCATTCTTAGTATCCAACGTACAAAATGAGGGTCGTGGGAAAGCAAACACATAGTGAGTTGAGTTGTACCTCTGTTTTCTGCCTGAAGCTGCATCAGAGAAACCTCAAGGGTCTTCATCTCGGCTTCAGCGTCAAACTCTTTTGGAGGTTCGTCCACCCTTTAGCACAAAGACACAAAAACAAGTGTTTGCCTTTAGAAAGTAGTCCCCACTTTAGCACAAAGACAAAAACAAGTGTTTGCCTTTAGAAGGTATTCCCCACTTTAGCACAAAGACAAAAACAAGTGTCTGCCTTTAGAAGGTATTCCCCACTTTAACACAAAGACAAAAACAAGTGTTTGCCTTTAGAAGGTAGTCCCCACTTTAACACAAAGACAAAAACAAGTGTTTGCCTTTAGAAGGTAGTCCCCACTTTAGCACAAAGACAAAAACAAGTGTTTGCCTTTAGAAGGTATTCCCCACTTTAGCACAAAGACAAAAACAAGTGTCTGCCTTTAGAAGGTAGTCCCCACTTTAACACAAAGATAAAAACAAGTGTTTGCCTTTAGAAGGTAGTCCCCACTTTAGCACAAAGATAAAAACAAGTGTTTGCCTTTAGAAGGTAGTCCCCACTTTAACACAAAGACAAAAACAAGTGTTTGCCTTTAGAAGGTAGTCCCCACTTTAGCACAAAGACAAAAACAAGTGTTTGCCTTTAGAAGCTAGTCCCCACTTTAGCACAAAGACAAAAACAAGTGTTTGCCTTTAGAAAGTAGTCCCCACTTTAACACAAAGACAAAAACAAGTGTCCGCCTTTAGAAGGTAGTCCCCACTTTAACACAAAGACAAAAACAAGTGTCTGCCTTTAGAAGGTAGTCCCCACTTTAACACAAAAACAAATGTCTGCCTTTAGAAGGTAGTCCCCACTCTAACACAAAGACAAAAACAAGTGTCCGTCTTTAGAAGGTAGTCCCCACTTTAACACAAAAACAAATGTCTGCCTTTAGAAGGTAGTCCCCACTCTAACACAAAGACAAAAACAAGTGTCCGTCTTTAGAAGGTAGTCCCCGCTTTAACACAAAAACAAGTGTTTGCCTTTAGAAGGTAGTCCCCACTTTAAAACAAAGACAAAAACAAGTGTATGCCTTTAGAAAGTAGTCCCCACTTTAGAACAAAGACAAAAACAAGTGTCTGCCTTTAGAAGGTAGTCCCCGCTTTAACACAAAAACAAGTGTCTGCCTTTAGAAGGTAGTCCCCGCTTTAACACAAAAACAAGTGTCTGCCTTTAGAAGGTAGTCCCCACTTTAAAACAAAGACAAAAACAAGTGTATGCCTTTAGAAAGTAGTCCCCACTTTAACACAGCAGTCGACGCAGTCCGCCTTTACTGTTTTTCTGAGTAGCGGTGCCGAGAAAAATCAGCGAGGTAAATGGGGATGTCACGAAGTGGCACCACTTGGGCTCTGGGCGGTGGAAAGCGAAACAAGGTCTCTAGAGCTAACTACTAGGAACCAAACAAGCACCGACTGGTTCTCAGTGCAAAGGGGTGTAGCAGAGAGTGTAGAAACACAGGCGTGGTGCTCACATTGAGAACAGCAGGAAGCCGCTGAAGGTGCTGTGGTGGTTGCTGTTGTCCCAGATCTGAGTTTCGGTCCACAGCACCATCTTCAGTCTGTCGCCCTCCTCCAGCATCAGGGCGGCGCCGTTGGACGCCGTGTCGCTGCCCTCGCCCCCCGGCTGCTCGTGCGCGATCAGCTCTATCTGGTTGTCGTTCTTGTAAAGCACGGCGCTCATGGGGAAGTTGGAGGGGGCGTTGGCGGTGAAGCGGATGTAGTAAACTCCACGAATCGGGGCCGTGAACTCACCTGCAGGGGGAAGTTAGGGGGGGGATTTAGACCGAGCATGTGGGGGGCAGCTTCATTACCTGAGAGCACGTTCGGCTGTCTTTGGTTTGTAAAACTTCAAACATAGAAGTTAAAACTGAAGGAAGAGTATTTTGCGAAAGGCTGGGTAAAATATCTAACGTATACATTTAAAAAAATATATATCGCAATGTTGTTGATGTTTTTACAATACAAAATGGACCTTGTGCGTTACACTTTTTATTGGTTATCTAAACAAAACACATTATTGAACTCACTCTGTGTTTGATTTTCTGGTAATTAAACATGAATTGATCAGTTTTTAATAGATTTTTAAATATTTCAGATCTCAGTTTCTGAAACTTGAGAGGCATGTATTAATAAAAAAGATATCCTGTAAATTTTGCTTGTATTAATATAATAATTAAATACAAGACTTAATATTCTGGGGCTCGTCCTTCGAGTTGGTTTTAAATACGTAAGTAAAAAGATGTATGTGTATATAACCTGCAGAAGGAAGTTAGGGGGAGGACTTAGACCGAACATGTGGTTGGAAACTTGTATGATCATTTTGGGTTGGAAGAATTCCTATAACGACACTGACAATCATCCAATGAAACGATATTCACAGAAACATTCAGACTGCTAAACTCCTGCGCCTTCAACCTCATACCAATCTCACATTTATCTGGTAACACGATGAGCAGTATTTTATATCACTGTACAGCATTTCATTGTATAGGTAACTTCTCCTGCATTACCTGCACATTAGTCTGTCAACATTTGTTTTAATGGCTTATATATATTTATGTTGCATTGTTGGAGGAGCCTGTGACTTAAGATTGATATGGCAATAAAGCCCTTTGAACTTTCGAACCTTAAAGGTCCCATGTCATGGCCATTTCCACTGATCATAATTCCATTGTTGAGGTCTACTAGAATAGATTTATATTGTTCAACTTTCCAAACTCACCTTGGTTTCTCACAGCATCTCTGTAAACTACGTGTATTCACTGAATTTCACTCTCTGCCTTTAACGGCTCGTTGTAGCTCCAGTAGCTCCAGCCCCCACCCTCCCTGTGAGCACAGTGTGCTCTGATTGGTCGGGATGTTGTGAATCGCGCTGAGCTCCGTGGAGGTGTGGTTTCCTTGTTTAGCGATACACAGCGCAACACAGCCAAACTCACCCTGAGCACACACAAAGTCACAGCCGAAGTAAAAACAATAAGTGTGGCTTGATATTGAGTAAGAAAAACGTTGATAAACGCTGTGAGAATGGGTCTGCAGAGAGAATGGGTCTGCAGAGAGAATGGGTCTGCAGAGAGAATGGGTCTGAGGAGAGAATGGGTCTGCAGAGAGAATGGGTCTGAGGAGAGAATGGGTCTGCAGAGAGAATGGGTCTGAGGAGAGAATGGGTCTGCAGAGAGAATGGGTCTGCAGAGAGAATGGGTCTGCAGAGAGAATGGGTCTGCAGAGAGAATGGGTCTGCAGAGAGAATGGGTCTGCAGAGAGAATTTCACCGCGATCCCAACTGTCTGTTATCAGCCTGCAGCCAGGGAGGAGAGATCAGCAGAGCTGCCTGCACTGAGTGTGTGTGTGAGGAAGTCCGTGGATTGGTCAATTTGGACCAATCAGCGGGGGCTTAACGTAACGGCTCCTCGGACGTAACGTAACGGCTCCACGGATTGGTCCATTTGGTTCCGGGTAGCGCATGACATCATGAGTTACCCGGAAGAATCAATGGACAGTGACGTATCTCCAACGAGGCGTTTTGGGGAGGTCTTCTCTGTGTTAGAGTTTTACTCGCTACAGGGTGTACTTTGAGGGTTTTGACTCTGCAGACCGTTTACATGCAGAAAAACCTTCATAACACACAAGGGGACGGGTCAGAACCGGAAAAGCATGACATGGGACCTTTAATCAAGTTCTTTGTTGAAGCTTTGATGTAAATTCAGTAGATTTCCACTTCCTCTCAATGGCTTGTTGATTGTGTCTCACCTGTTATGGCGTTGTAAGCCCCCCCGACGTTGGTCAGCAGGTCCGTGTAGACGAGGTTTTTGTTTCCGCTGGTCGCCTTCACGAGGCCGTTTCCTCCCAGCGAGGCAGCAAACGCAACTTTAGGGGTTTCTGCACAGAAGACATTCCTCTAGTCTTCCCAATCTGCCATACAAGACTTTTATAC
This sequence comes from Notothenia rossii, assembly GCF_949606895.1. NCBI lineage: Eukaryota > Metazoa > Chordata > Actinopteri > Perciformes > Nototheniidae > Notothenia > Notothenia rossii. The sequence continues at coordinate 2,067,711 of NC_136905.1, forward strand.
ACACACATTTGTTCTCCATATCTACAGATCATCTAACTCTTATCCTTTTGCGAGGCATCTCTTAAAGAGTTCTCACCTTTCACTCTCTTCAGTTCACGCTCAGCCATGTCCAGACGCAAGCTCATCTCTGCAAACAATTAAAAATGTTAAAATCGCTGCAGACTTGGGGGGGGGCTTACATCAGTAACAAAGAGACGTTATTTCAGGCGATATTTATGACCTAAAAGTGGTATTTATTTCTCATGAAAGAAGATAGTAGTCCTTCATTACACTACACACATGCTTTCAAACTTTTTAAAGATGTTGTTTATATTAATAAATACGGTTTACAGGCTTTGGGAATAAGGGATTATATGTAACAAGATGACGTAATCAGGATACAAAGGAACTTTATTTGATTAGATTGAAAGAATAAGAGATTACAGGATCACAGTGTTACATCTTGACATACAGATGGATATGTTATAGGTAGACATACTATATTTCTTCTCACCTCATTCATTTAACAAAATATATTCTTTGTTTTAATTAAAGCTTAAACAGCATTTGCAAACTCTTCCTGTTACTACATTTTTTGTTCTATAAAAAATATCTTGGTTTCGTTTTTTCTAAGGTCACATTTCTACACACACTTCAGTAAAACAAATCTCATTGTTATTTATTTTCTCTTGTTTTTAAAAGCCAGCTGGATCTCAGGGACATACGAGAGTGAGATATGTGGGGGAGCTTTATAAACCATTACAATATGTTTTAAATCAATTCTAAAGGACCATGGGAGCCAATGCAGTGCAGCTCAAACTAACTAATGTGCTCTCCTTCTGTTTTATTTTATACTCAGATTAGGTCACTGATTACACTTTTTGACATGTGACTAGTTACTGTAAGGCAGCGGGTCCCAACCTTTTTCAACTCAGGCCCCACTTAAGAATCTAAAAGATGTTCGCGGCCCACATTCAACCATAAACAATGCGGAGGCTAAATAAAGTTCTGATTGGTTGATTCAGAACACGTTGTTAATCCAGCAGAACAGACCACTGTCAAGGACTGTGATGACCGTTGCTAAGGACTGTAATGACCTAAGGACGATCAAGAAAGAGAAAGGAAAAGAGGTTCAAATCAAAAAAAAATTTAATAATGAAATGTTCCAACACAAATTATAATGTTCTGGAAGTTATTTGACGGCCCACTTGCAATGCCCTCAGGTTGGGAACCGCTGGTCTAAGGGATTACTGTTTTAAAGTCAAACCCTGGGGGTCTCACCTCGCCTCTCGACCTGCAGATCCTGCAGAGCGGTTTGAAGCTTCTTCAGATCCACCGGCTGAGCCGAGCCGAGCCGAACCAGGCCGAGCAGAACCAGCAGGAGAACAGGAGCCATGATGAGAGACAGGAGGGGATACAGGAGGAGAGACAGGGGGGGAGACAGGAGGGGAGAGGAGGCGCTGCCCTTTATAGACTCGCTGTCTGTGGGCGACGGCCTCCTGCTGACTGAAGTCTCATTGATTATTTGTTGGGATGGCTGGGTGAGTGTTCCCAACAGGGGCGGTTCTAAAGGGGAGCCAACAGGGGCCAGTACCCCCTAACACTGACCAGGGACCCCCCCCCCCCCCTGTGGCCCCCCTCCAAAAAAAGTTTACAATATTACGATTCATTGGAACGAAATCCAATCAGAGACCCGGATGTACAGTGGAGATTAAACAGAAAAAACGAATTCTCCAAATGAAACAAAAAAAAAATACTGAAACAAAGAACTGTAACTTGAATTTAATAAAACGAATTCCTTTACAAAAACAAATACCAACTACTGTATTTCATGTTTATTTTTACACAATTACCTTGTACTGTCTTTGTCTTTTTGACCTGCCCCTCTCGTGAAATAAGCGGCCCCTGCCTGGCCCCCCCAGTAAATGGGTCTAGAAGTGTCAGTGTCTCCTGGCATTCATAACGTTTAATGATTATAGAAATATTAACCATATTTCATTCAAATTTTACTACAGAATTCCTCACATTTATATTTTAGCAGCTGTGCTTTATCCTCAGATCAGGTGAGCGTTGGTTTAACAGTTTAGCATCAGTTTCTCAGCATTCACACCGCAATGTCTTCAGGTATTGCATTCTCTAGTTATTGATTGTTATTCTGGGCTGACTGCAGGGAAACAAATACAAAGGGTTTTCTTTATTCTGAAGAGATATGGCATGTAAAAAAAACAATGTCAGCTAAACAATCAGAGCCTGGTTTAACAGTAGAAATTAAATATATCCATAGTATTGTGCAATGGATAAAGGAACGCTGATAAAACTGAAACGTTGACTTGAATTAAAGGTATTATATCAACAGATTTCCCTTAGCTGTATTAGTTTAGTTGAAAGCAATATATATATAATACACTGAAGTCGTTTGCAGTCCCAGTTTTCAGTCCACATTGCAAACCTTAAAAAGAAAGACGGACGTTTTTAATGCAGTTTCAACTTGTAGAGACGGTTTTATGATAATCATAATATTAATTTATTAAAATGTTCTTGGAGTGATTCCATTATTTTTTATTAGTTTGAGCATTATAGGACATTTGACCTTTTTTAAATATGTTATTTGATTATTTTGGTGGTTATTCACATTCTTACATTCAGCAGTTTCGGGCCTCCGGTTACTGATTGGTGGATATTGATCTGGTAATTGATCCCTGCTCTCTGATTGGCAGTTCAGAGGTCAGGAGTCGTTATCTGACGGACCAGCAGTGCTCTCTGTTTAATCACAAAGGGTTCCTGTTTAAACCGGATTAGAACAGAGTTTAACTTTAAATGTGCTGCACAATACTTTAAACTGAAGTTAAATATTAACCTTTAAAACATGAATTCAGTTTTTAACCTTAATGTTATTTCATTCTGTTGCACGTTGCATCGACTTTCTTTAAATGTCAGTCTACTTTTATTTTATGACGTGAAGTCATGTGACCATGTTTTAGTTCCTTTATAGCCCAACATTAGCCTCCTTTAGCTTAGCGGTGGTGACGTGAAGTCATGTGACCGTGCTGTAGTTCCTTTATAGCCCAACATTAGCCTCCTTTAGCTTAGCGGTGGTGACGTGAAGTCATGTGACCGTGCTGTAGTTCCTTTATAGCCCAATATTAGCCACCTTTAGCTTAGCGGTGGTGACGTGAAGTCATGTGACCGTGCTGTAGTTCCTTTATAGCCCAACATTAGCCTCCTTTAGCTTAGTGGTGGTGACGTGAAGTCATGTGACCGTGCTGTAGTTCCTTTATAGCCCAACATTAGCCACCATTAGCTTAGCGGTGGTGACGTGAAGTCATGTGACCGTGCTGTAGTTCCTTTATAGCCCAACATTGGCCAACTTTAGCTTAGGCCTTTATTTTGTACTTACTTACTAAAATGTGTTGTATGTATTATACAGTGGAGGGATGACATGCAGAGCACACACAGTGACATGTGTTCTCTGCTTTTAACCCATCCTAGTACCGGGAGTCTAGTACTAGGAGCAGTGGGCAGCTATTGCACAGCGCCCGGGGAACAATGGGAGTGAGGGGGGAAGGGGGTTGTCCGGTGCCTTGCTCAAGGGCACCACGGCAGGGCAGGAGGTAAACTGGGACCTCTCCAAGTAGCAGTCCACACTCCATATGTAGGTCTGGTCGGGGACTTGAACCGGCGACCCTACGGCTCACAGTCCAAGCCCCTACTGACTGAGCCACTGCCGGATTATATATCTAATATATATCTATTATATATATATTATATATTGATGTTGTATTGTTTGATGAGCCTGGTACTTCAGATTTCCATTGCCACATCTACTCTGCAGCTACTGTGCGTATGCCGATAAAGCGGTTGAAGCGTTTGAATCATTAACACCCCCTCCTGTGTTTCCGCAGTGATTACGGCCTGTGCTACCTGTCTCTGCGCACCAGCATCGGGCTCTGGACTGCCTTCCTCTGCCTGCTGTTGGTCGCCACCGACGCCAGCTCCATGGTCTGTTACATCACCCGCTTCACCGAGGAGGCCTTCGCTTCCCTCATCTGCATCATCTTCATCTACGAGGCTCTGCAGAAGCTGGTGCACCTCGGGAAGCAGTTTCCCATCAACATGCACAACCAGCTGGACAACCTCACCTTATACACGTGAGGACGGACTAACATGCATCATGACTTGTTTCTGCCTCTAGGGGTCTCACAATCAAAGCTGAATTACCCGCTGTGTGTTCCTCTGTGAAGCAGACATGGTGATTAAAACCAGGACAAAACACGGAATGAATCCGTTTCAAGTAGAAAATCTCTGTTTTTTCAATGCAATTTGGTTTTGCATAGGATTGATTGTCTGCAAACCTACTGCTAAAGCTTGCTCGGCTTGCTTGTCTGATAACTTAAGATCAGGATGTTCAAGGGGGTTTAACTTGAAGCCGAATTATCGAAAATAAACAGACTCTGTATATAAGCCGTCAAAACACTGAACAAAGCCTTTTCACGTAAACAATCGGTGTTTTTACGACAGTTTGCCAGACTTAGGAGGGAGGCTTTGCGAGCTAACTGCTAGCCTTTGCTCAGATTGTTTCTCTGATAACTTCCAGACCCTCAGGAGGATTTGACCAGAAGACAAATTATCTGCAGAGGTCTGCTCTTCGAGAGAGAAGTTGATACAGTGATTAAAATGGGTTCAGAAATTCAGTATTTTTCCAATGCAATCAGCTTTCCTAAGGGTTGAGTAGCTGCTGACTATTCTATCGTTTGCTCAGCTTGTTTCTCTGATCATTTAGGATCCAGATGTTCAGGAGTTTGTTTACCATGAGCCAAACATCCTCATAAATCTCCTCAACTAAAAAGCAAACGGACACTTTTAGAGATGTCCCGATCCAATCACGTAATCGGGGATCGGAGCCGATCACGTGATTTTCAAAAGATCGGAATCGGGAGAAAAAAATCGGGGATCGGGATTTTTTATTTTTTATTTTTAATACTTTTTTTATTTTTTTTTATTCAATGTTACAAAACAAAAATGACCATGTTCAAGTCTTAAAGTCTTCCTGAGGCCTTAGTTTTGGTTTCAAATTACACAACATCATGTATGTGTTGCTTCTTTGGGGCTTGTTTTCATAGACCTGCTTATTTCTCTCAAATCTGGCAACAGAGTGGGCGCAGTGTCTAATTGTAGCAGTAAGCTAACGAGTACTGAAAGCTTTATTTTGTTTTGATCCAATGCTGCACAACTGAACTGATCCAATGCTGCTGTGAAAGAAAGAAGCTATATCCATGTTGGATAGAATATCCAATTTAAATAAAAACATAACCTTAAGGGACAACTTGAATGCTTTTTTGCTTTTTTTTCTCTTAATGCATTGCATAAAGATCGGATCGGGAAAAATCGGTATCAGCAAATTGTCAAAATCAAATGATCGGATCGGGAGCAAAAAAGGTGACGGGACATCCCTAGACACTTTGATTAAAAGCGTTCACAACACAGAATAAAGCAGTTTGATGTTAGAATGCTATTTGGTGAGCATAGCTTGTTTCTCTATCAGAATCCAGTACGCTTAATGTGAACCTGGTCCTGTTGCAGGTGCCGCTGCTCTCCTCCTGCCAACGCCTCCACAGACACCCTGCATCAGTGGAGCAACACAAACGCTACCTCAGAAAACATCCGCTGGGACGAGCTGACGGTGAAGGTAGGACATCAAATATTTATATATAACATATAGATTATCTTCTTTCAGGCTGGTGAAAACTAAAATGAACCCACATCCAGGAGTCGAACTCTGTCTGTTTGTGTCCATCTCTCCTAAATTCACCCAATCACATAAAGCCTCACTTGCATCATTACTCACCTGCAGTGTGTACAACATGAGTGCATGTTACAGTGCGTGTGTTTATCCCTCTGCAGGACTGTAAGGAGTTCGGGGGGGTGTTTGAGGGCTCGGCTTGTGGCCCCCTCGGCCCCTACGTCCCCGACGTCCTCTTCTGGTCCGTCATCCTCTTCTTCACCACCTTCTTCCTCTCCTCCTTCCTCAAACAGTTCAAGACCAAACGGTACTTCCCCACCAAGGTACGGAAACACGGAGGAGTTTCTGACGTTTCACGATGCAGATATAAAAACACAAATGTTCCACCTGAAGAAACGTCTTCAGCAACAACCAAGCATTTAGAGAACATTCAGCAGCTTGAGGAGACATGCTCACACACGCTGCAGAAAGCAAACACTGCAAGAAGCTCAGCTGTGTGCTTCGCTCTTTAGTGTCCTCTGGTCTCCCAGCTGTGTGCGTCACTCTTTAGTGTCCCCTGGTTTCCTAGCTGTGTGCGTCACTCTTTAGTGTCCCCTGGTCTCCCAGCTGTGTGCGTCACTCTTTAGTGTCCCCCGGTCTCCCAGCTGTGTGCGTCACTCTTTAGTGTCCCCCGGTCTCCTAGCTGTGTGCGTCACTCTTTAGTGTCCCCTTGTCTCCCAGCTGTGTGCGTCACTCTTTAGTATCCCCTGGTCTCCTAGCTGTGTGCGTCACTCTTTAGTGTCCCCTGGTCTCCCAGCTGTGTGCGTCACTCTTTAGTGTCCCCTGGTCTCCTAGCTGTTTGCGTCACTCTTTAGTGTCCCCTGGTCTCCTAGCTGTGTGCGTCACTCTTTAGTGTCCCCTGGTCTCCCAGCTGTGTGGGTCACTCTTTAGTGTCCCCTGGTCTCCTAGCTGTTTGCGTCACTCTCTAGTGTCCCCTGGTCTCCCAGCTGTGTGCGTCACTCTTTAGTGTCCCCTGGTCTCCCAGCTGTGTGCGTCACTCTTTAGTGTCCCCTGGTCTCCAGCTGTGTGCGTCACTCTTTAGTGTCCCCCGGTCTCCAGCTGTGTGCGTAACTCTTTAGTGTCCCCTGGTTTCCCAGCTGTGTGCGTCTCTCTTTAGTGTCCCCTGGTGTCCGTTGTGTTTTGAGCTTCTTCAGCGTTTGGTTTCTGCAGCTTTTAGTAAACGCTGCCATGTCTCTTCAAGTTGCTGAATGTTTTCTTTAGCTTAAAAAGAAGGAAATACACACAAGAAAATATTTGGATTGATGAATGATTTCATGTTTTTATTTTATTTTACCTAGATGATTTTTTTTGTAAGAAATCATATATAAAAATAAACTGTCTTAATCATTCAAACTCAAATGAAAAATACGCATTCTTCTTAATATATTTACATTTCAAAAACCTAACATTTGTAAATTAATTGTTCAGTTATCTCTGCACTAAAAATATAATTTAAGAATTAAAAGAATCGTGCAAGAAAAGCTACATTTTGAGAGTTTGGTTGGAAATTATTTTATAAACCTATCAATAATAATCTGAGCCGATATCAATCAATCAATCAATCAATCAATCAATGTTTATTTATATAGCCCAATATCACAAATGTTACATTTGTCTAAGTGGACTTCACAGTTTGTACAGAATATCAGTATGACAATACGACACCCTCTGTCCTTAGACCCTCTGTCCTCAGACCCTCTGTCCTTAGACCCTCTGTCCTTAGACCCTCACATCGTACAAGGAAAAACTTCCAGAGAAAACCCCCAGTTTAAAGGGGAACATGGGAGAAACCTCAGGGAGAGCAACAGAGATATAAAACAAAGTGTGTGTTGTGTTCAGGTGCGCTCCACCATCAGTGACTTTGCCGTGTTCCTCACCATCACCATCATGGTGCTGCTGGACTACCTGGTGGGGGTTCCTTCTCCAAAGCTGCACGTTCCCGACCGCTTCCAGGTAAGCAGCGACTCACCCGAGCGCTAAAACAAAGGGTTCTGATCTCATCTCTGAAAGGAGCGTGTGGATGCTGCTCCGCCTTTTCCCTTCATGGAGATTCACGTGTTTACGGACAGCAACAGAAGAAAAGGAGGCTGCACCAATCATTTAAATATCGGTAGAATTACTTTCCAGTGCATGCTTCATATGTCAGACTGTTTTTAGTGATACATTTCCTCTTTTTATTTAATACAAAAATAAATATATTTTTTGTATTTCTTATCTTTAATTTATTTATTATTAATTGTTGTTGTAATGTTTTCAATTTTTTTTATTTTTAACAGTCACAAGATTTTCTTTTTATTTCAATTAAATCATATTTCTTTATTGTTTTGATGCAAGACAACAAACAATTATATTTTGCTCTGATTGGTTAGCAGGCCGGATCTGTTGTGATTGGTCAACCGCTTAGAGATGTCCCGCCCCTTAGCCTATCACGTACAGCGAGTTCGAGAGCTAGCCAATAGTCACTATGTTTTCGAAGTAAACACATAAGAATAGGGATCTCTGAATTAAGACCTCAATAAAAGCTTTAAATGTATTAGAAATAGAGAGCCCTTTATCCCAGGATCTACATTTAAAGGACTGAAATATAGTATCAAAGAAATCACATTTATTTCTAGATATTACATTGGCTCAGTGTGGAAACAGGTCAGAGGTCAGAGGTCAGAGGAGTGTTTTCACTGTCAGAGTACGTACAGCACGCTGTGTACCTGTGTACACACTGTGTACACACTGTGTGCGTGTGTAGTGTACACACTGTGTGCGTGTGTAGTGTACACACTGTGTACATTACACAGTTTGCTTTATGTGTGTTTTTTGGGGTCTTGTGTTCCTACAGAGTTCAACAGAGTAGAGCATCGACCTCCAGCTGCATGATGGGAAATGTTTTCAAAGAGAGATTAGATGCTGAAACATGAATATGAATATTTAAAATGTAATATATAAAATGTTTTTTTTTTTTATGTAACTTGATGTTGGTACACAATGTTTTACACAAACTATTTGTCTACTGAAGGATATCAAATGATTCCTTTAAGGGAAGGAAACACTGATTACAGTTACCAAATGTGGATTAATCCGCCGCTGAAAATAGTCCCAAATAAATCCACTCTTACATTACACTCAAACAACATTCAGTTTTGTCTTTTTACTTCAGTTATATTTCATTTTTAATATGGTCACATTTGAGGTTAAAGGTTGGGGACCGAGGATGTAGAGCACCCAATGTGGATTAATCCGCCGCTGAAAATAGTCCCTCACAAATGCACCATTTCTTGATAAAAAACCTCACTTAGACATTGTTTTAGAAAGTTACTGAGGCTTTTTCGAACATTAGACTACATATTGGCGTTTGAAAAGAGTCACAACAGGAGGTCTAACTGTCATGTGCAAAAATGTCATAATAAAGTGTTTTTATTTTTGTTTAAACGCCTCTGTTTTCCTTCTTTTCTAAGCCCACGTCGAGCTCCCGTGGCTGGCTGATCTCTCCTCTGGGGACCAACCCGTGGTGGACACTGCTGGCGGCGGCGGTTCCCGCGCTGCTCTGCACGATCCTCATCTTCATGGACCAGCAGATCACCGCCGTCATCGTCAACAGGAAGGAGAACAAGCTGAAGGTCAGGAACCCTATAATTAACCAAAATAAAAACATGTGAATTATTATAAGAAACAACACTGATGATGCTGTGTAGTGTTTCTCTGTAACTTCTTAGATGTGTATAACATTTTTATTAATATTAATAAAAAGTGACACACACAGCTGGGAGACCAGGGGACACTAAAGAGTGACGCACACAGCTGGGAGACCAGGGGACACTAAAGAGTGACGCACACAGCTGGGAGACCAGGGAACACTTAAGAGTGACCCACACAGCTGGGAGACCAGGGGACACTAAAGAGTGACGCACACAGCTGGGAGAGCAGGGGACACTAAAGAGTGACGCACAAAGCTGGAGACTAGGGGACACTTAAGAGTGACGCAGACAGCTGGGAGACCAGGGGACACTAAAGAATGACGCACACAGCTGGAGACCAGGGGACACTAAAGAGTGACGTACACATCTGGAGACCAGGGGACACTAAAGAGTGACGCACACAGCTGGGAGAGCAGGGGACACTAAAGAGTGACGCACACAGCTGGGGGAGCATGGGACACTAAAGAGTGACGCACACATCTGGAGACCAGGGGACACTAAAGAGTGACGCACACAGCTGGAGACCAGGGGACACTAAACAGTGACTCACACAGCTGGGAGACCAGGGGACCCTAAAGAGTGACGCACACAGCTGGGAGACCAGGGGACACTAAAGAGTGACGCACACAGCTGGGAGACCAGGGGACACTAAAGAGTGACGCACACAGTGTCCCCTGGTATGCAGCTTTTAGTTGCTGAATGTTCTCTAAATGCTGCATGTGTTGTCAAGTTGCTGGAGATGTGTTTTGGAACGTTTGTGTTTTTGTATCGTGTTGGCACATTTCGGCCACCGTTCATTTTATTTGATTGTTTTTTTCTTTCATTTTACTTAAACTTCTTAAATGTATATTGAGTAATGATGTGGTTCCTGTGTGTGGGCTGCAGAAGGGCTGTGGCTATCACCTGGACCTGCTCATCGTGGCGGTGATGCTGGGCGTCTGCTCCATCATGGGCCTGCCGTGGTTCGTGGCGGCGACCGTGCTCTCCATCTCGCACGTCAACAGTCTGAAGCTGGAGTCGGGCTGCGCGGCGCCCGGAGAGCAGCCCAAGTTCCTGGGCATCAAAGAGCAGCGCGTCACCGGGTTCATGATCTTCTTCCTGATGGGCTGCTCCGTCTTCATGACCTCCGCCCTCAAGGTGAGATAACACCTGTCGGCCTCAGGTGGAGTGTGTGCTTTCCTCCACACTAAAATCTGAATTTTGCCATTAGAGTGTGTGTGAGAGAAACTCCCTCTGGAGGAAACACAATGATTTAAGCCTTTGCAGACCATTTACATGCACTAACACCTATAGAACACTACAGGGAAGCAGAATATGGCCCTTAAATACTACAGCATGTGTTTACAGTTTAGTTCCCTGTAGTATCAGTGTGTGTTTACAGTTTAGTTCCCTGTAGTATCAGCATGTGTTTACAGTTTAGTTCCCTGTAGTATCAGCATCTGTTTACAGTCTAGTTCCCTGTAGTATCAGCATGTGTTTACAGTTTAGTTCCCTGTAGTATCAGCATGTGTTTACAGTTTAGTTCCCTGTAGTATCAGCATCTGTTTACAGTCTAGTTCCCTGTAGTATCAGCATGTGTTTACAGTTTAGTTCCCTGTAGTATCAGCATATGTTTACAGTTTAGTTCCCTGTAGTATCAGCATATGTTTACAGTTTAGTTCCCTGTAGTATCAGCATCTGTTTACAGTCTAGTTCCCTGTAGTATCAGCATGTGTTTACAGTTTAGTTCCCTGTAGTATCAGCATGTGTTTACAGTTTAGTTCCCTGTAGTATCAGCATCTGTTTACAGTCTAGTTCCCTGTAGTATCAGCATGTGTTTACAGTTTAGTTCCCTGTAGTATCAGCGTGTGTTTACAGTTTAGTTCCCTGTAGTATCAGCATGTGTTTATAGTTTAGTTCCCTGTAGTATCAGCATATGTTTACAGTTTAGTTCCCTGTAGTATCAGCATATGTTTACAGTTTAGTTCCCTGTAGTATCAGCATGTGTTTATAGTCTAGTTCCCTGTAGTATCAGCATATGTTTACAGTTTAGTTCCCTGTAGTATCAGCATGTGTTTACAGTCTAGTTCCCTGTAGTATCAGCATATGTTTACAGTTTACTTCCCTGTAGTATCAGCATGTGTTTACAGTTTAGTTCCCTGTAGTATCAGTGTGCGTTTACATTTTAGTTCCCTGTAGTATCAGCATATGTTTACAGTTTAGTTCCCTGTAGTATCAGCATGTGTTTATAGTCTAGTTCCCTGTAGTATCAGCATGTGTTTACAGTTTAGTTCCCTGTAGTATCAGCATATGTTTACAGTTTAGTTCCCTGTAGTATCAGCATATGTTTACAGTTTAGTTCCCTGTAGTATCAGCGTGTGTTTACAGTTTAGTTCCCTGTAGTATCAGCATGTGTTTACAGTTTAGTTCCCTGTAGTGTGAGCGTATGTTTACAGTTTAGTTCCCTGTAGTATCAGCATCTGTTTACAGTCTAGTTCCCTGTAGTATCAGCATGTGTTTACAGTTTAGTTCCCTGTAGTATCAGCGTGTGTTTACAGTTTAGTTCCCTGTAGTATCAGCATGTGTTTACAGTTTAGTTCCCTGTAGTATCAGCATATGTTTACAGTTTAGTTCCCTGTAGTATCAGCATGTGTTTACAGTTTAGTTCCCTGAGCGTACGCTGGCGCGACTAGCTGCCGCTGCTCTCCGGTTGCCTTTTTTATTGTTTTTACGATTCTCTGTATAGCTTGCAGCAGATCACCTATCTGTGGCGAACGGGATACTGGTGGTCTCTACTCTGGGCTACTGTCAAAACGATCTAGACTGTTCAAATTTAGCGTGTTGGCGTTCTACTCACCTGAGTTACCTGGCCACTGCTACTGCTGTTCGGTGAACGTACATCTGCCCGTGCATCATGTGGATCTACAAACTTGCTGTGAGCTCTGTGCTCCTGTGGACTATCCTGTCCATAGTGATTTATCCAGCGTCATCTCTGATCCAATATATGAGCACGGAGCTCCTCCAGTTTCGATTCCTCCTTCCTCCTGTACTGCACTACTTCCCGGACATCGCCCGCCGTCCTCATCGGAGGTACACCCATCGCGGAGCCGGACGAAGTGTCCACATCGATGACTCCACTGCTATCAACTCCATCTGGTCTTCCACCCGCCGTCGCCCTCGGAGAACCATCCGTAGGAAGGTGGATCAAAGCTCGTTAACTCGCCTGGCTAGGTCGGTTAACGTTGGCTTCTCCAACCAGCAGTCCGACGTCAAATTTGGCTTATTTAACATCCGCTCCCTCACTGGCAAGGGATTACTTCTACAGGACCTCCTCCGTGACTGCAAGTATGACTTCCTTTGTCTAACGGAGACATGGCAACATCCTGATGATTATTCTCAGTTAAACGAGTCAATTCCCCCTGGGTTTGTTTACACCTGTCAACCCCGTCTCACCGGCAGAGGAGGCGGTCTCGCGATATTACACCGCGAGACTTGGAAGGTCTCAGCTGTCACCGTGCCAGTGTCTCGCTTATTCGAGTCCGTGGCTATACAACTAAATGGACCTACTCCAACTATTTTAGTCATTATATACCGCCCACCCAAACCTAACAAGGACTTCACTGATGAATTCACCACACTTCTCACTCACATTTGTTCACTCTCATCCAATATCATTCTGTTAGGTGATGCTAATATTCATTTGGAAAAAATTAATCTTTCTCTCACTAAGGACTTCATCTCATGCCTGGACAGCTTTGGTCTTCAACAACATGTTGACTTCCCTACTCATTCGAAAGGTCATATTCTGGACATAGTCTGTTGTGCTGGTGTCACTCCCCTAAACTGTTCTGCTGTCTGTCTCCCCATCTCTGACCACATGCTCATTTCATTTAATTTAAGTCTGTCACTGTCCAAAATCAAACTGTCACGCACTATGTCCTTCCGTAATATCAAAAACATCAATGTAACCGACCTCACAACTGGTATTGACTGTTTTCCCACCATCACCCCCCCATGTACCCCGGAACAGCTGGTTCTCTTGTATAACAATGGTCTCCAGACTCTGTTAAATTCACTTGCCCCCCTCAAATCCCGGACTGTTTCATTCCCCCACTCTGCTCCCTGGTTCACCCCCCACCTACGTCAGCTGAAAGCCGAAGGTCGTCAGCTGAAGAGGCTTTTCAGCAAAACCGGACTCACCATACACAAACAAATGTACCATACCCACATCCTCAAATACAAAGATGCCCTCTCCTCAGCCAAATCCCAATATTTTACAGCAAAAATTACTGCTGGTGCTGGAAACACCAGGGCCCTGCACTCAGTGGTCAACAAATCACTCCGCCCCCCTGATTCCCTCCCCCCACACTTTTACTCCACTGACCACTGCAACTCCCTGATGTCATTTTTTAACACAAAAATAGACACCATTCACCAGCAACTGACCCCTCACACGTCCAGTTGTCCACCTCCTTTTGTCCCCCACCCCCCCTCTCTCTACCTCTCTCCTGCTTCGAACTCCCCTCTGCTGCGGATTTATCCAAAATCATCCGGAATTCCAAGCCATCCACCTGCCAACTTGACCCCCTCCCATCCTCCCTGGTTATAGCCTCCCTCCCCTCACTGCTGCCCCTGATAACTGCCATTATTCACTCCTCCCTCACCTCTGGTTCTGTCCCCTCAGCCCTCAAAACTGCAGCTGTCACACCGTTATTAAAGAAACCTGGTCTAGATCCCAACATCTTCAACAACCTCCGCCCCATCTCCAACCTACCTTTTCTCGCTAAAATACTAGAAAAAGCAGTGGCATCACAGATTCAGACACACCTCACCAACAATAACCTTTATGAACAGTTCCAGTCCGGTTTTCGCCCCCGTCACAGTACAGAAACAGCCCTCATTAAAATCACAAACGACCTCCTGATAGCAGCTGACTCTGGACAATTATCCATCCTCATCCTCCTTGATTTAAGTGCAGCCTTTGACACCATTTCCCACTCCACCCTCCTTGACCGACTTACATCCATTGGCTTATCTGACACACCCCTAGACTGGTTTCACTCATATCTCTCCGGCCGTACTCAGTTCATTCAGTTAAAATCATTCACATCCCATCCCTCCCTCATCTCCTCCGGTGTCCCCCAGGGCTCTGTCCTTGGCCCCATCCTCTTCATCATCTACCTCCTCCCCCTTGGACAGATTTTCCGTAAACATAACATCAATTTCCACTGCTATGCGGACGACACCCAGCTATACGTCTCCTCCAAACCCTCTTCCACCTTCCCACCCCCCTCCCTCTGTACCTGTTTACAGGAAATCAAATCCTGGTTCACCTCAAATTTCCTAAAACTCAACAGTGATAAAACTGAGGTAGTCCTCATTGGTTCAAAACTCACACTCACCAAGCAACCCAGTTTTACTCTCACCATCGACAACTCCCCGGTTTCCCCCTCCCCTCAGGTCAAGAGTCTGGGTGTCGTCCTCGACAGCACCCTCTCCTTCCACACCCATATCAACAACACCATCCGGTCTGCCTATTTTCATCTCAGAAACATCAACCGCCTCCGCCCCTCACTCACTCCCCACAGTGCCGCTATCCTGGTCCACTCTCTCGTCACCTCCCGCTTGGACTATTGCAATTCCCTTCTCTATGGTCTCCCCCACAAACACCTACACAAACTCCAACTGGTCCAAAACGCTGCTGCCCGTATCATCACCAGAACCCCTGTCATCAGTCACATCACCCCTGTACTACACCAACTCCACTGGCTTCCCATTAAACACCGCATTGACTACAAGATCCTCTTTCATACTTTCAAAGCCATTCATAACCTCGCCCCCCCATACCTGTCTGACCTTGTCCATGTCAACATTCCCACCCGGTCTCTTAGGTCTGCCTCCTCCATCACTCTCAAAGTTTTCCCAGCCCGTCTCTCCACCATGGGGTCAAGAGCCTTCAGCCGCTCTGCCCCTCACCTCTGGAACTCCCTCCCCCCTGATATTAGAAACATGGACACTATCACCACTTTCCAAACTCACCTCAAAACCCACCTGTTCAGGCAAGCGTATGGCTGACCTGTGCTGCAAGCTGTATGTTTTTAGTAGTTATGTTTTTAAACTGTGTTTTGCTTTTAACTATGTTTGTAAAAATTGTTTTTAACCTTGTTGTACGGCGACCTTGAGTGCCTTGAAAGGCGCCTTATAAAATAAATGCATTATTATTATTATTATTATTATTATTATTATCAGCATATGTTTACAGTTTAGTTCCCTGTAGTATCAGCATATGTTTACAGTTTAGTTCCCTGTAGTATCAGCATATGTTTACAGTTTAGTTCCCTGTAGTATCAGCGCTTGTTTACAGTTTATTTCCCTGTAGTATCAGCGTATGTTTACAGTTTAGTTCCCTGTAGTATCAGCATGTGTTTACAGTTTAGTTCCCTGTAGTATCAGCGTATGTTTACAGTTTAGTTCCCTGTAGTATCAGCATGTGTTTACAGTTTAGTTCCCTGTAGTATCAGCATATGTTTACAGTTTAGTTCCCTTTAGTATCAGCGTATGTTTACAGTTTAGTTCCCTGTAGTATCAGCATGTGTTTACAGTTTAGTTCCCTGTAGTATCAGCATATGTTTACAGTTTAGTTCCTGTCCTCTGTCTGCAGCTGATCCCGATGCCGGTCCTGTACGGAGTCTTCCTCTACATGGGAGTGTCCTCGCTCAAAGGCATCCAGGTCTGTCCGTCCTGCTGCACCATTACACAACATAGCATTAGGTGTGTGTGTGTGTGTGTGTGTGTGTGTGTGTGTGTGTGTGTGTGTGTGTGTGTGTGTGTGTGTGTGTGTGTGTGTGTGTGTGTGTGTGTGTGTGTGTGTGTGTGTGTGTGTGTGTGTGTGTGTGTGTGTGTGTGTGTGTGTGTGTGTGTGTGTGTGTGTGTGTGTGTGTGTGTGTGTGTGTGTGTGTGTGTGTGTGTGTGTGTGTGTGTGTGTGTGTGTGTGTGTGTGTGTGTGTGTGTGTGTGTGTGTGTGTGTGTGTGTGTGTGTGTGTGTGTGTGTGTGTGTGTGTGTGTGTGTTAAAAGACTAGAAATAAACAATCCAAAATGTAAACGTCTCAAATATAAATAAATACGTGTGTGTGCATCCTGCAGCTGTTTGACCGCATCCAGCTGTTCTGCATGCCGGCCAAACACCAGTCGGACCTGATCTACCTGCGCTACGTGCCGTTGTGGAAGGTGCACATGTTCACCTTTGTGCAGCTCACCTGCCTCATCGTCCTCTGGACCATCAAAGCCTCGGCCGCCGCCGTGGTCTTCCCCATGCTGGTGAGAGGAAGCCTTTTGTTGTATTATTGTAATGTCATGTTGTTGCTTTGATCGTCATCATTTCACACAAAAGAATCCTCAAATTAAAGAATATTTTTAGTCCACATTTTTACATTATTTTTCTATTTTATTTTCAAATGCAGCAACTGTCATAAAAACAGTATCCCTATAAAGTTTGGGGATTATGAATGCAGGACTTTTACCGGTAACACTGCTAAATCCACTTTCACTTTATCTGAGTACTTCTTGTGGCCTCGTCTTCCTGCAGGTCCTGGCTCTGGTGTTTATCCGGAAGCTTCTGGACTTCTGCTTCACAAAGAGAGAGCTGAGCTGGCTGGACGACCTGATCCCGGAGAGCAAGAAGAAGAAGGAGGACGACAAGAAGAAGAGGGAGAAGGAGGTGAGAAATACAATAAATCCACACCATTGCTCCCGTTACAAATCAGAAAGGATACCCTTTATCGGTGGTTCTCAACTGGTGGGTCACGACCCAAAATTGGGTCGCGGACCCGTTTCGAGTGGGTCGCCGATGTCAAACTTTTATTTTGAACGCCCGATTTTCTAACGCCGTGCATGCAATCGGCGTTGGACTGGAAGTACCGGAGACCATAAACGGTTTGAAAACTTCTGTCACGTAGTGATCATCTTCTCAATAAAACATCTTTGCCGAGTCTTCTGGCCAATCAGAATCAAGATGGTTGCCGGAAGTCCCCACGGAGAATAACTTTGCGGTAGAACTCTTCTTTATACATCCATGGGTACAACTTCAGATACAGATAAAAACATAATGAAATATGACCCCCGGTCTGATGATTGACAGGTCACAGAACAATGGGGGCTATCTACCCTTACCCACAAAGTAATTCACACGGACTCTCTCCTCTTTGCTCTTCTCTCTGTGAGGAGCAGCAAGCTGTCAGAACAAGTGACAAACAAACAATGGCATCAAATATTATTAATATGTCTAAAAATCTCCTGGGGGAGAATCCCCCCAGACCCCCTGCTGGGGTTGGGTTTTCAGCATGTGTGCCTTTTTATGTGATACAGTTAATCTTTGATTCCATCATCTCATTAAAACTTATTTAAAAGCATACTTTAGTTCTGTGAAGGGATATGTGCACTGTACTTCACTTTCATTAATATTGTATGCTGAAAAGCGTATATTGTATTACAGCACGATATTTTGCTGAATAGATTTGAGTGGTTCAAATTTCGGGTCGCGATTTATTGAGAAATGAAAAAAGTGGATCCCGAGGCCTGACCCGTTGAGAACCACTGCTCGAGACCTAGGTTATGTGTTTAGATATTTCTAAAGCTCATGTTTATAATAACTCTCACTGACAGAAGGGGGGGACAAAGGTTGAGATGTTCTGAAGAATTTTTGAGATTTTCTGGAAAATTATTCATTTAGAACATTTCAAAATAAAGTATGAATTTTGAAAAATTCCAAATAAGTCCGAATTTTGTAACTTTTTAAAAAGAAGACTGCATTTTGAGATTTGGGGAAAAAAGTCTGAATTTTGAAATTTTAAAAATAAAGTCTGTATTTAAAGATTTTCAAAATAAGGTTTTTTTTTTGAGGATTTCAAAATAAAGCCTGAAATAAAAAATAAAAAGTCAACATTTTGAGTTTTTCAGAAAAGGTCTGAATTTGGAGATTTTCAAAATAAAGTCTGAATTTAAAGATTTTCAAAATAAGGTATTTTTTTTGAGGATTTCAAAATAAAGTCAGAATTTTGAGATTCTCAAAGTCAGAATTGAAGAAAAAATACCACATTTTGAGGTTTTCCAAAAAAAGTCAAAGTGTGTGTGTGTGTTTCTGCAGGACGCTGAGAAGATGATGGAGGAGGTGGAGGACGATGCTCCGTACGACATCAGCTTCCCGATTCAAGCCCTGAAGGGACGGTGAGTCTAACATCACTATGATCCCTGTAAATACACTGCAGCACAGATCATAAAGTGTGTGTGTGTGTGTGTGTGTGTGTGTGTGTGTGTGTGTGTGTGTGTGTGTGTGTGTGTGTGTGTGTGTGTGTGTGTGTGTGTGTGTGTGTGTGTGTGTGTGTGTGTGTGTGTGTGTGTGTGTGTGTGTGTGTGTGTGTGTGTGTGTGTGTGTGTGTGTGTGTGTGTGTGTGTGTGTGTGTGTGTGTGTGTGTGTGTGTGTGTGTGTGTGTGTGTGCGCGCAGTGCGGACCCCTCGGAGGTGAACATCTCAGATGAAATGTCTAAGAGTGGGATCTGGAGGTCGATGAACTCTGACAGCAGCAGAGCTCTGAAACGCTGCAGCAGGTGAGAGAAATGTTTAAACACATTATTATTTCACTTTTTACACTTTATTTAAAATTTCTTCACTCACTTATTAATGCTCGTTTATTCCCCATCGTTTCATTATCCTCCAAAGCAGCTGTTTTTGCCCCGACACATTCAAATTAAGAACTGGTTTCATGAAGGTTGCTTTATTCTTTTATGAAAGAAAAAAATATATTAAAAATAATAGGCGCTTTCACAGCAAGTACTTTTCACAGGAATAGTTCCCCGGAAATCTTTAGTTCTGGAACTATCGTAGTAGATCGCGTTCACACCGGAATAAGTCCCTGGGGGTGGATTAGGCAAATGAAGCCGCTGACGTCACTTCTTCTTCTTCTGTTTTGGGTTTACTGGCAGGCCGCAAACAACTTCACGGCGTATACTGCCACCCGAAGTCCCCGGCCGGAAGTCCCCGGAGTTCGGTACTGGCTTCAGTAGAAGCTGCTGGGACTCCCAGCAGCTTCGAGTAAATCGCCAGAACGCCGACACCGGGTTAATGCTAATGCTAATAATGCTAATGCTAGCAAATAAAATGGCGGCTTCACAAAACTTTTCAGAGTTTTACGGGGCGTGGTTTGCAATCCCTCCAGCTAATCAGAAATTGGAATTTTCCTCCCCAGGAAAGTCCCGCCTCTCTAGCAGGGTGAAAAGGTTCCAGAAAAAAAGTTCTAGTTCCAGATCTTTTTGGTGTGAACGCAAAATCCCAGGAACTATCGGAACTAAACCTGGGAAAAGTACTCCGGTGTGAAAGCACCTATTAATATAAACGTAAGAACATTAGGTAAGAATATTGAATAATAATTAAAAAAAATAGAAAATAGAACAAAATATTTGTATAAACAGGATTTACAGAAGATAAAATATATTTTTATGTGCCGACAGAAATGTAAAGCTTTATTAAAAATCCTCAAAATGTGCTTTTAATGTAAAAGAAAGAGGAAGTTCCTGTAATCGATGCGCATAACTTTTATTAATCTATGCAATAACCTAGATTTTATTTGACAGATGAAAAAATGCCTTTGAGTTGTTCGATGTTGGTTTTTAGACCAAACAACTAATTGATTCATTTATTTCAGCTTGTTGGATCCCTTACATCACGGATTGTATAACAATGTATACAAATCACTTTGGAAGCATTTAAAGTAGATGTGATAATAAAATGTAATCAAATGAAAACACTCAGGATTCAAAACATTTTCTAAATGAGACAACAGACGTTTGAAGCCCTGAAAAGATGTCTTAAAGATATATTATGATCAATATGCAAAACTAGTTTCTATATAAGAGATAAAACTGATTTATTTCGACACATAAATTAAATAATGTTGCTGTTGTGTTGCAGTCAGGAGAAGCTGCCGAGCGTCCAGATCAGCGTGGAGAACGAGGACGGGAGCAGAGTCATGGACGCTGAGACCCAGTTATGAGACCTCGTTATGATGCCTCGTTATGACGCACCTCGTTATGACGCACCTCGTTATGATGCTGAGACCTCGTTATGAGGCCTCGTTATGACGCACCTCGTTATGACGCACCTCGTTATGATGCTGAGACCTCGTTATGATGCCTCGTTATGACGCACCTCGTTATGACGCACCTCGTTATGATGCGGCGCCTCGTTATGATGCAGCACCTTGTTATGATGCTGAGACCTCGTTACGAGGCCTCGTTATGACGCACCTCATTATCACGCACCTCGTTATGATGCTGAGACCTCGTTATGATGCAGGAGGACAGGGGCACCAATCACTGAGGTCCAAAGTCTGGGGGGAACAGCCAATCATGCTTCACCTCACCCTGCGTTTTCTCTAACGAGGTGAATTTTTTATATTGTCATCGTTTTAGGATGAGACCCCAGGAGCCAAAATGGCCGCCGACTTAAGAAACAGCTTCCTCAGTTTCTTTGGTCAGATTTAAGAAACACCTGAAATATAATTTTAATCGTTTTTTTATTGTTTTGACAAGGCTCTTCACCTCAGACCTATTTAATTTAATTTAATTCATCATGCTGATTATGTGTGTGTGTGTGTCTGTTCACCGTTGTGCCTGCAGTGACTGGATGACGTCACTGCTTATTGACATTGTAATAAATTCGGTTTGGTGACGACTAACAGATCTGACCCATTATTTATTAAAATACATCACATTCCAGGTTAATGAGACACTCTCACACACACACACACACACACACACACACACACACACACACACATACACACACTCACACACACACACACACACACACTCACACTCACACTCACACTCACACTCACTCACTCACTCACACACACACATACCATGTATACATCACTTCAGGGGACATTACATTGACTTACATGCATTTCCTGGAGACTTATCCATAACCAACACATGCCTAGCCCTAACCAAGTCTTCACCCTAAAATTAATGATTCCCCTCATGGGGACGTCCATTATGTCCCCATAAGGGGGGTGAGTCCCCACATGTGACTGTGTAAACAGATGTAGGTCCCCACAAGGATGGTAATGCTAGGCCACACACACAGTTTGCCATCAGGAGCACCTCAGGGTTCAGTATGTTGCCCAAAGACACACCAACATGTTGGCTGTACGGACTTGGATCGATCCAACACCCTTCTGGTTGAAAGACGACGCACTCCCTCTCAATGGTGTCCGTTGGCTTTGAAAACTTTGTGAATAACGATTCATTTACTCAGAAAAACCACCTGAAGGCCTTCACTTCTTGAGCACGTTGCTGTCCTCAGAATCAGAATCATATTTATCACCAGGTAGTTTGACACGTACGAGGAATTTGACTTTATGTCGTAGTGCATACATTAAAGTAAAACAAAAATGTAAAAACAGATAGAGAACTATTTTAAGAAAAGTATAAATTAATAACATTAAAAATATAGCAAAAAATCAAATTATGAGAAAAAGTGTAGATTCTTAAAAACATCTAATTCTGAGGAATAAGCGAAATTTCGAGTATGAAAATCTAATTCTGATAAAAAAAAAATGAAATTCTGAGAAAAAAAAGTCAAATTTCGAATAAAAAAAATCACTTTCTGACAAAAGAAGTAGTCAAGTAATTTCCTCTAAATTCACCAGAGGTAAGCATAAAGCCTCTTTTCAGAATCAGGTTTTTCACCATAGTTTGACACATACGAGGAATTTGACTTGCTGTCATGGTGAAAACACTATTTTAAGATAACTATAATAACATTGAAAAATAATAAAAAAGATATAGCAGTATTTACATTGAAATAGAATGGAATAAAATATGTGCAGTAATAAAAAAGGTCTTTATCAGTGAGAGTTCATGATAATCACATCCTGTTATCACGTGAACTCAGTGAATGCACCTTGAGCTCAGCAGTGCATTTATGATGCTGTGGAATCATTGAGCTCTTCTATCTTTTAAAATCTACCTTCAAGGTTGTTCGCTATGGGCTCATTTTCCTGATAAAAACCTCTCCTGCTGAGGTTCTGGTGTACATCAGTATGTAGTGTCTCTACTTTAAAGAGTCCTCTCCTGCTGATGTTCAGGTGTATATCGGTATGTAGTGTCTCTACTTTAAAGAGTCCTCTCCTGCTGATGTTTAGGTGTATATCAGTATGTAGTGTCTCTACTTTAAAGAGTCCTCTCCTGCTGATGTTCAGGTGTATATAAGTATGTAGTGTCTCTACTTTAAAGAGTCCTCTCCTGCTGATGTTCAGGTGTATATCAGTATGTAGTGTCTCTACTTTAAAGAGTCCTCTCCCGCTGGTGTTCAGGTGTATATCAGTATGTAGTGTCTCTACTTTAAAGAGTCCTCTCCTGCTGATGTTCAGGTGTATATCAGTATGTAGTGTCTCTACTTTAAAGAGTCCTCTCCTGCTGATGTTCAGGTGTATATCAGTATGTAGTGTCTCTACTTTAAAGAGTCCTCTCCTGCTGATGTTCAGGTGTATATCAGTATGTAGTGTCTCTACTTTAAAGAGTCCTCTCCTGCTGATGTTCAGGTGTATATAAGTATGTAGTGTCTCTACTTTAAAGAGTCCTCTCCCGCTGGTGTTCAGGGGTATATCAGTATGTAGTGTCTCTACTTTAAAGAGTCCTCTCCTGCTGATGTTCAGGTGTATATCAGTATGTAGTGTCTCTACTTTAAAGAGTCCTCTCCTGCTGATGTTCAGGTGTATATCGGTATGTAGTGTCTCTACTTTAAAGAGTCCTCTCCTGCTGATGTTTAGGTGTATATCAGTATGTAGTGTCTCTACTTTAAAGAGTCCTCTCCTGCTGATGTTCAGGTGTATATCAGTATGTAGTGTCTCTACTTTAAAGAGTCCTCTCCTGCTGATGTTCAGGTGTATATCAGTATGTAGTGTCTCTACTTTAAAGAGTCCTCTCCCGCTGGTGTTCAGGTGTATATCAGTATGTAGTGTCTCTACTTTAAAGAGTCCTCTCCTGCTGATGTTCAGGTGTATATCAGTATGTAGTGTCTCTACTTTAAAGAGTCCTCTCCTGCTGATGTTCAGGTGTATATCAGTATGTAGTGTCTCTACTTTAAAGAGTCCTCTCCTGCTGATGTTCAGGTGTATATCAGTATGTAGTGTCTCTACTTTAAAGAGTCCTCTCCTGCTGATGTTCAGGTGTATATAAGTATGTAGTGTCTCTACTTTAAAGAGTCCTCTCCCGCTGGTGTTCAGGTGTATATCAGTATGTAGTGTCTCTACTTTAAAGAGTCCTCTCCTGCTGATGTTCAGGTGTATATCAGTATGTAGTGTCTCTACTTTAAAGAGTCCTCTCCCGCTGGTGTTCAGGTGTATATCAGTATGTAGTGTCTCTACTTTAAAGAGTCCTCTCCTGCTGATGTTCAGGTGTATATCAGTATGTAGTGTCTCTACTTTAAAGAGTCCTCTCCTGCTGATGTTCAGGTGTATATCAGTATGTAGTGTCTCTACTTTAAAGAGTCCTCTCCTGCTGATGTTCAGGTGTATATCAGTATGTAGTGTCTCTACTTTAAAGAGTCCTCTCCTGCTGATGTTCAGGTGTATATAAGTATGTAGTGTCTCTACTTTAAAGAGTCCTCTCCCGCTGGTGTTCAGGTGTATATCAGTATGTAGTGTCTCTACTTTAAAGAGTCCTCTCCTGCTGATGTTCAGGTGTATATCAGTATGTAGTGTCTCTACTTTAAAGAGTCCTCTCCTGCTGATGTTCAGGTGTATATCAGTATGTAGTGTCTCTACTTTAAAGAGTCCTCTCCTGCTGATGTTCAGGTGTATATCAGTATGTAGTGTCTCTACTTTAAAGAGTCCTCTCCCGCTGGTGTTCAGGTGTATATCAGTATGTAGTGTCTCTACTTTAAAGAGTCCTCTCCTGCTGATGTTCAGGTGTATATCAGTATGTAGTGTCTCTACTTTAAAGAGTCCTCTCCTGCTGATGTTCAGGTGTATATCAGTATGTAGTGTCTCTACATTAAAGAGTCCTCTCCTGCTGATGTTCAGGTGTATATCAGTATGTAGTGTCTCTACTTTAAAGAGTCCTCTTCTGCTGATGTTCAGGTGTATATAAGTATGTAGTGTCTCTACTTTAAAGAGTCCTCTCCCGCTGATGTTCAGGTGTATATCAGTATGTAGTGTCTCTACTTTAAAGAGTCCTCTCCTGCTGATGTTCAGGTGTATATCAGTATGTAGTGTCTCTACTTTAAAGAGTCCTCTCCTGCTGATGTTCAGGTGTATATCAGTATGTAGTGTCTCTACTTTAAAGAGTCCTCTCCTGCTGATGTTCAGGTGTATATCAGTATGTAGTGTCTCTACTTTAAAGAGTCCTCTCCTGCTGATGTTCAGGTGTATATAAGTATGTAGTGTCTCTACTTTAAAGAGTCCTCTCCCGCTGGTGTTCAGGTGTATATCAGTATGTAGTGTCTCTACTTTAAAGAGTCCTCTCCTGCTGATGTTCAGGTGTATATCAGTATGTAGTGTCTCTACTTTAAAGAGTCCTCTCCTGCTGATGTTCAGGTGTATATCAGTATGTAGTGTCTCTACTTTAAAGAGTCCTCTCCCGCTGGTGTTCAGGTGTATATCAGTATGTAGTGTCTCTACTTTAAAGAGTCCTCTCCTGCTGATGTTCAGGTGTATATCAGTATGTAGTGTCTCTACTTTAAAGAGTCCTCTCCTGCTGATGTTCAGGTGTATATCAGTATGTAGTGTCTCTACTTTAAAGAGTCCTCTCCTGCTGATGTTCAGGTGTATATCAGTATGTAGTGTCTCTACTTTAAAGAGTCCTCTCCTGCTGATGTTCAGGTGTATATCAGTATGTAGTGTCTCTACTTTAAAGAGTCCTCTCCTGCTGATGTTCAGGTGTATATAAGTATGTAGTGTCTCTACTTTAAAGAGTCCTCTCCCGCTGGTGTTCAGGTGTATATCAGTATGTAGTGTCTCTACTTTAAAGAGTCCTCTCCTGCTGATGTTCAGGTGTATATCAGTATGTAGTGTCTCTACTTTAAAGAGTCCTCTCCTGCTGATGTTCAGGTGTATATCAGTATGTAGTGTCTCTACTTTAAAGAGTCCTCTCCTGCTGATGTTCAGGTGTATATCAGTATGTAGTGTCTCTACTTTAAAGAGTCCTCTCCTGCTGATGTTCAGGTGTATATCAGTATGTAGTGTCTCTACTTTAAAGAGTCCTCTTCTGCTGATGTTCAGGTGTATATAAGTATGTAGTGTCTCTACTTTAAAGAGTCCTCTCCCGCTGGTGTTCAGGTGTATATCAGTATGTAGTGTCTCTACTTTAAAGAGTCCTCTCCTGCTGATGTTCAGGTGTATATCAGTATGTAGTGTCTCTACTTTAAAGAGTCCTCTCCTGCTGATGTTCAGGTGTATATCAGTATGTAGTGTCTCTACTTTAAAGAGTCCTCTCCTGCTGATGTTCAGGTGTATATCAGTATGTAGTGTCTCTACTTTAAAGAGTCCTCTCCTGCTGATGTTCAGGTGTATATCAGTATGTAGTGTCTCTACTTTAAAGAGTCCTCTCCTGCTGATGTTCAGGTGTATATAAGTATGTAGTGTCTCTACTTTAAAGAGTCCTCTCCCGCTGGTGTTCAGGTGTATATCAGTATGTAGTGTCTCTACTTTAAAGAGTCCTCTCCTGCTGATGTTCAGGTGTATATCAGTATGTAGTGTCTCTACTTTAAAGAGTCCTCTCCTGCTGATGTTCAGGTGTATATCAGTATGTAGTGTCTCTACTTTAAAGAGTCCTCTCCTGCTGATGTTCAGGTGTATATCAGTATGTAGTGTCTCTACTTTAAAGAGTCCCCTCCTGCTGATGTGATGTCACTTTGTTACTTGGACCCTTGGTAAACATTATCCTTTAATGCACTTTATTCACAAAATGAGGAGTCATGCAAATCAATAAGTCTCAACATTTATTTGTGGAATATGCATAAAGCTGACATTAACACTGACTAATTAACTGCATCAGTTTAAAGCAGAACATTACGAGCAGGACAATAAAATAAAAAAGCAAACTTTGTTATTGTGTATAAATATGAATATGAAAGTGTTAGATCAGAGAGAGCGAGCAGAGCAGCGTCAGCAGCAGAGCGACGACGGACACGCCATATCTCTGGGATCCTGAAATGGAAACACAAACGAGTTATACTGGTTTATAATGGTATTAACAGACATGTACATCTGGGGTGGAGTGCACCTGCTGGGCGTAACTCTACGTCCGACGAGAAGGTTAAGACCAAACTGAAGTTATGATAGTGCACCACTTAGACTAAAGCCCGGTATGCGTTGCGCCCAGGTGTAACTTTTACGCCTAGTATGGAGCAGGCGTAAATCAGGAAGACAGACTAGTATCCATAGTAACGTAAAACAGGCAAGAAGGATATTAACGATGGCAGGGCGTCTTGTTTACAGGTTTAACAACGAAAGGGCATTAAGACGAGAGAGTCGTCCGTGATGGAACAAACCCACTGGACATCTATTCGGACAGTGAGCTGATAGAGGGGTTTCGCTTCGGCAGACCTTTTTGAATGAATCGAGGAGATCTCCCCTCAACTCCAGCACGGATCAGACCGAAACGCTGCGCTCTCCCCGACCTTGAAGGTGCTGATTGCGCTCAGATTTTACGCTAACGGGCTGCTTTGAATGGAGAAGTTTGAGCGTTAAATGATGTAGACGTGTGTTGCTTGGCAACAATTACTTTTTTGCGTGTAATGACGTGGACGCGCATCTTAAAACGAGGCGCAGCTACGACCGTGACTAGTCAGGCCTGGTGTACTCGGTGTAAATTCGAATCACTAAGTCGGACGTAGCTAAGCCCGACGTTAGAGTTAAGACCTACTTGTTTACGCCCACCTGGTGCACTCCACTCCTGATCATCAAGACCAGTGTTGGGAGTAACACTGCATTTTTATACCTTGAACTCTTTTTAATTTTTTTATTTTGCTTCTCTTTGTTATAATTATCATTGTTTGTTTGGTTTCTAACATGTTCAATAAATAGAATAAAATAAAAAACGTGACGGACCTCCATGCAGCAGCAGCTTCTCCGTGACGCTCAGAGAGCCGTTGTGCGGCGCCGGATCGATCTGCAGCACTTTGCACATCAGAGGGTAGATGTGGATGCTGTCGAATGGCTCCGACAGGAAGTTCTTCTTGAAGTCGGGTCCGACAGCCCAGAAGATCGTCTTCATGTCCATCTCGCCGTTATGGAAGCCGTGGTCGCCTTTGTTCACGTACACGATGAATCTCTGTGGGAAACAAGCAGATGAAGGATTAAAGAAATATTGAGATCATCACATCCTGACTTTGATACACATGTATTTCCCTAGAGAGCTGCAGGGATGTGGTATTTCTGTGTTGGACCCTGAAGGCAGCATCTCCCTGAACCAATGGGATTTCTCCATGTGATTTTGGATTATTGCAGAATATAATCTCTGTGTCAAACAAATGTTAATGATATTTACACGTTTAGTTAGCAGGATAATCTCCACATATTAACACCACTTTATGATTTCTGAAGTCAAATCTAACGTTAGGCTATAAAGGAACTACAGCACGTTCACATGACTTCACTTCACCACCGCTAAGCTAAAAGCGGCTTATGTTGGGCTATAAAGGAACTACAGCACGGTCACATGACTTCACCACCGCTAAGCTAAATGAGGCTAATGTTGGGCTATAAAGGAACTACAGCACGGTCACATGACTTCACGTCACCACCGCTAAGCTAAATGAGGCTAATGTTGGGCTATAAAGGAACAACAGCACGGTCACATGACTTCACGTCACCACCGCTAAGCTAAAGGAGGCTAATGTTGGGCTATAAAGGAACTACAGCACGGTCACATGACTTCACGTCTCCACCGCTAAGCTAAAGGAGGCTAGTGTTGGGCTATAAAGGAACTATAGCACGGTCACATGACCTCACCACCGCTAAGCTAAAGGAGGCTAATGTTGGGCTATAAAGGAACTACAGCACGGTCACATGACTTCACGTCACCACCGCTAAGCTAAAGGAGGCTAATGTTGGGTTATAAAGGAACTACAGTACGGTCACATGACTTCACGTCTCCACCGCTAAGCTAAAGGTGGCTAATGTTGGGCTATAAAGGAACTACAGCAAGGTCACATGACTTCAGGTCACCACCGCTAAGCTAAAGGAGGCTAATGTTGGGCTATAAAGGAACTACAGCACGGTCACATGACTTCACGTCACCACCGCTAAGCTAAAGGAGGCTAATGTTGGGCTATAAAGGAACTACAGCACGGTCACATGACTTCACGTCTCCACCGCTAAGCTAAAGGTGGCTAATGTTGGGCTATAAAGGAACTACAGCAAGGTCACATGACTTCACGTCTCCACCGCTAAGCTAAAGGAGGCTAATGTTGGGCTATAAAGGAACTACAGCACGGTCACATGACTTCACGTCACCACCGCTAAGCTAAAGGTGGCTAATGTTGGGCTATAAAGGAACTACAGCAAGGTCACATGACTTCACGTCTCCACCGCTAAGCTAAAGGAGGCTAATGTTGGGCTATAAAGGAACTACAGCAAGGTCACATGACTTCACGTCACCACCGCTAAGCTAAAGGTGGCTAATGTTGGGCTATAAAGGAACTACAGCAAGGTCACATGACTTCACGTCTCCACCGCTAAGCTAAAGGAGGCTAATGTTGGGCTATAAAGGAACTACAGCACGGTCACATGACTTCACCTCACCACCGCTAAGCTAAAGGAGGCTAATGTTGGGCTATAAAGGAACTACAGCACGGTCACATGACTTCACGTCACCACCGCTAAGCTAAAGGTGGCTAATGTTGGGCTATAAAGGAACTACATCACGGTCACATGACTTCACGTCACCACCGCTAAGCTAAAGGTGGCTAATGTTGGGTTATAAAGGAACTACAGCACGGTCACATGACTTCACGTCTCCACCGCTAAGCTAAAGGAGGCTAATGTTGGGCGTGATAACGTTTAGTCGTCTCATTGAGACACTTGTTAGCAACCGCCGTTTTTTCAATTCCCCATTATTTACTGATGTATATTATGTTGTAGAGTGCATCTCTTCAGCTTGTGTTAACCACAGACCTTTTTCCAGGCTAACAACCAAAAACACATTCAGGAAACCATTGACCTACAACAGGAGTTGAACCTGAACACTAAAGGCAACAGGAGACAAAACGGATCAGATTGATGGTAAATGGACTCACAGAGTTCAGGTTGAATCCCAGATCAGCAACCACCACGATGGGAGGCAGCCGCTTGCTCTTGGCGAGGTGGAAGCTCTCGGGGAACTCGTTCTTCTTGTAAACCGTCAGATTGGGCGCCTTGGACAGAGCGTCAAACACGTCCTGCTCCTTCCCGGGCCGCGGCGTCAGAATACCGAACCCTCCGTAGTCCAGGATCTCAAAGCTGTTGAGCTGGACCAGGTTCAGGTACTTGTTGAGGACGAGCTCCTCCACATCCGGACGCTTCTTCACCGTGGTCATGCCGTGGTCGGAGGTGAGGATGACGTTCAGGCTGTCGCTCAGGTGGAGGCGGGCGATAGATTCCCGCAGGTATCCGATGGTGCGGTCGATCAGCCGGATCATGGTCTTCCTATCGGTGTGGTCGGGTCCTTTTGTTGAACAGCGCAGGATGGACGCAAGTGCAGACAGACAAATGTTTAACTGAAAATAACCTTATTCAATGCAAACAGACAAGAACTGTCTTTCCCTCTAATCACAAAAAGAACTCACAAAACTCCACCAGAAAACCAGAACTTAAATACAAATATGACCAATCAAGATGACAAGACATGCAGCTGAGGAGGATAAAACACCAGGGAAACACAATCAGGCAATCACACAGGAGGGAACACAGAGACAGGAGACAATTGCAGACATGACAGACAGGGGGTCAACAACCTTCAAATTAAAACAGGAAACCGACAGACTGTGATCATTCAAAAATAAAACAGGAAACAAACAGATCCTAACACCTTTGTTGTGTCCCACTCGGTCCGGCTCTCCGTAGTACAGCGTCACCAGGTGGAAGTCCTCCTCGGAGAACCAGCTCAGCACCGTGTCGATGTTCTGCTTCCACTCGGTCTCGTTGGCGGGCCGCGGGTCCTCGACCACCACCCGGTTCACAGCCTGCCCGCTGTAGTTAACCGCGCCGCCCGGGAAGTAGAAGGAGCCGGTCTTCAGACCCTGAAACACAGAGGAAGAAAACGGACTGACTGGGCATTTCAACCAAGACAGGTGCAGCCAGGGCGTGGTTACTGCAGGAACCTTTACTGTGATGGAAACTTCTGGAGCAATGGAGACTCAGGGAGATACGAGGAGAGCTGGAGCTTTGATGGCAAACACTGATGGATTATTTGGAGCTTCGGCCGGAGAATTCACAAGACATGTGCTCTGTTTCTGAAGATCTCGACCCCAGACCCATGTATTCAGCTCTGAGAGAAGAATCAACATGCTGCCTAACAAGATAAATCACTGTAACCTCTATCAGCTGACGCCAACAGGCCGGAGCAGGGGGACACTGAGAGCAGCCCAAGGTGCAGCTGCTCAGTGAGGACCGACTGATCAACTGGGTCAGAGTTATGGGCCTAGGAAAATATTTCCCCAACAATTATAAGGACTTTTGTTTTCCAATAGGGAATTAGGAACCCCGGTGCATTCTGGGCTGCTGTTCAGCATGTCGTCGGACACTTCTTGAAATATGGAATTCTTTTTTTTTTTTTTTTCTCATAATCCCACTTTTTTCTTGAAATATTTCCACCTTGGTTCGTAATTGAGGTGCTTTAGCTCCTGCTGTAGTCCTTTAAATCCCGCTGACCATGAGATGGCAAAAGTACACACATCCTTTACTCAACTAGAAAGTACAGATACTCGTGTTTAAAAATACTCTGGTGAAAGTAGAAGTACTGACTAAACTTCTTTACTCAAGTCAAAGTAAAGAGGCTTTGAAATGTACTTCAGTAAAAAGTACCCATAACTAGCAGCTGTTTTAAAGAGTACCTGACCTCCCTTTATATTAATAGAACAATAATGTCATTGTTAGCTAATGAATGTTTCCATGGTGACCAACGGCAACATGACAACGTTTTCATTGGTCCCTCTTCTTTAGAGAAGACCAGGAAATGATGGATACACGGATCGTGTTCAAATCAATAGGCACGCAATGACTCTAAATAATAATGATCACGCCACCAAACACACATTCAGACTAAAGGAACCAGCCTGTTTGGAAAATGAGAGAAGTAGAAAGTACAGGTATTTGAGTTCAACATGTGAGAAGTAGAAAGTACAGGTATTTGAGTTCAACATGTAAGAAGTAGAAAGTACAGGTATTTGTGTTCAACATGTAAGAAGTAGAAAGTACAGGTATTTGGGTTCAACATGTAAGAAGTAGAAAGTACAGGTATTTGAGTTCAACATGTAAGAAGTAGAAAGTACAGGTATTTGAGTTCAACATGTAAGAAGTAGAAAGTACAGGTATTTGGGTTCAACATGTAAGAAGTAGAAAGTACAGGTATTTGTGTTCAACATGTAAGAAGTAGAAAGTACAGGTATTTGAGTTCAACATGTAAGAAGTAGAAAGTACAGGTATTTGAGTTCAACATGTAAGAAGTAGAAAGTACAGGTATTTGTGTTCAACATGTAAGAAGTAGAAAGTACAGGTATTTGGGTTCAACATGTAAGAAGTAGAAAGTAGAGGTATTTGAGTTCAACATGTAAGAAGTAGAAAGTACAGGTATTTGTGTTCAACATGTAAGAAGTAGAAAGTACAGGTATTTGTGTTCAACATGTAAGAAGTAGAAAGTACAGGTGTTTGAGTTCAACATGTAAGAAGTAGAAAGTACAGGTATTTGAGTTCAACATGTAAGAAGTAAAAAGTACAGGTATTTGTGTTCAACATGTAAGAAGTAGAAAGTTCAGGTATTTGTGTTCAACATGTAAGAAGTAGAAAGTACAGGTATTTGTGTTCAACATGTAAGAAGTAGAAAGTACAGGTATTTGTGTTCAACATGTAAGAAGTAGAAAGTACAGGTATTTGTGTTCAACATGTAAGAAGTAGAAAGTACAGGTATTTGAGTTCAACATGTAAGAAGTAGAAAGTACAGGTATTTGTGTTCAACATGTAAGAAGTAGAAAGTTCAGGTATTTGTGTTCAACATGTAAGAAGTAGAAAGTACAGGTATTTGTGTTCAACATGTAAGAAGTAGAAAGTACAGGTATTTGTGTTCAAAATGTAAGAAGTAGAAAGTACAGGTATTTGGGTTCAACATGTAAGAAGTAGAAAGTACAGGTATTTGTGTTCAAAATGTAAGAAGTAGAAAGTACAGGTATTTGAGTTCAACATGTAAGAAGTAGAAAGTACAGGTATTTGAGTTCAACATGTAAGAAGTAGAAAGTACAGGTATTTGTGTTCAACATGTAAGAAGTAGAAAGTACAGGTATTTGTGTTCAACATGTAAGAAGTAGAAAGTACAGGTATTTGTGTTCAAAATGTAAGAAGTAGAAAGTACAGGTATTTGGGTTCAACATGTAAGAAGTAGAAAGTACAGGTATTTGTGTTCAAAATGTAAGAAGTAGAAAGTACAGGTATTTGAGTTCAACATGTAAGAAGTACAAAGTACAGGTATTTGTGTTCAAAATGCAAGAAGTAGAAAGTTCAGGTATTTGTGTTCAACATGTGAGAAGTAGAAAGTAAAAAGTCGTCAGAAATATAAGTAGTGGAGTAAAGTACTGATACCAGAAAAATGTACTCAAGTACAGTAACAAAGTATTTGTACTCCAATACTTCCACCCTCTGAGCAGCTGGAGGTCTCACCTGGTTCTGGGCTGTGATCCATAACGGCAGAACTCCGTTGTCCCACCACTCGGACCGGGTCAGCGCCTTCAGGTGAGGGAGCTTCAGGTTCGTCTTGGCGTCGTACATCATGTTGTGGACGACCTCGTGGTCCTCCACCCATCTGCCTGAAAAACAGGAAACAACATATTTATAGAGGGGCTTTTATTCTGAAAGGGTTTCCAGGAAGCAGCCTTTATCTTCCACACGCTGACGTCAGGACAATTACTACTGATAGGTAACTACCAAAGTAATGCAAAGTGTCCATTGTGAAAGATCACTGTGTTAAAGACAATAAAACACACAAAACATTGAATTTAAAACGTTTTGAAAGTGCACATTATATGAAAGAGAAAATATGTGTTCTAAAACGAAACACTTGAATATGTAAAGTAAAAACTTAAAATGGATTTAAAACACAAACAATTACTTTATTTTAAAATGTTGATACTATAACAAGCAGTGTGAATATGTAAAGACTTGAAACACATTAAATAGTTATAAAACATAAGAAAATGCTAAATAAAAGTAACAATCTGTTTTCACAAAAAATACATGAAAGTGCTAAAATTATAAAAGATTATTTAATGATTTGTAAAATATATATATTTTTAAATAATCGTATAAATAAGATACAAAAAATGCATAAGAACATTTATTTTAAATATAAGCAAAACAACAAATAATACATAAAATATTTATATTAAAATTAGAAATATAAAAAATAAATTAAAAATAATTACATAAAAAAATATATAAATTAAAACAAAGTTAAAATTAAACAGAACAAATTCAAATGGAAAGTGCAAATAATTATTCTAAAACTAAATATGTAAAAATATATAGAAAAATGTGAACAAGTTTATGGATTAAATGTCTGGAATAAATCATGTATAAATATGACATATATTTGTAAATATGTATTAGTTATTATTATTTAAACACAAAATATAAATCTATTTTAAAGGTCCCCTATTATTGTGTTTCTCATCAATATATCACAGGTCTCAGATATATCCAGAGCCTGTCTCTGATTGGCTGAAACACCAAACAGATCATGAGGCGCTTTCACACCGGAGTACTTTTCCCAGTATAGTTCCGATAGTTCTTGAAATGTTGCGTTCACACCAAAAAAATCCCGAACTAGAACTTAGTTCATAAGAACCTTTTCTCAAAGGGTTCCAATTTCTGATTGGCTGGGCCGATTGCAAACCACGCCCCGTAAAACTCTGAAAAGTTTTGTGAAGCCGTCATTTTATTTGCTCGCATTAGCATTATTAGCATTAGCATTAGCCCAGCGCACCAACGGAGAGAGAATAACTTATGCCAACACAAAAGAAAACATAGGAGCGGTGGAGATGAGGAGGTGTCGGCGTTCTGAAGATTTACTCGGTTTGTTTGATTGCCTGATACGCCGTGAAGTTGTTTGCGGCCTGCCAGTAAACCCAAAGCAGCAGCAGAAGAAGAAGTGACGTCAGCGGCTTCATTTGCCTAATCCTCCCTCAGGGACTTATTCCGGTGTGAACGCGATCTGTACTTAGTTCATGAGAACTAAAGAGTTCTGATGAACTTGCAGCATCCCATAATCCTCTCTGTTTCAGCCCTGTTTCCCATGCTGATGTAGAAAAGGCATGAACAAGTGGATGTTGCATAATATAGACCCTCCAGAAAAACGCGATTCTGCGATCGCAGAATTTCCCGCATAATCAGCAAAATGCCGCAGATTTTTAAAAGTCTGCATATTTATCAAAAGGCCGCATAATCCCCGCATTTTTCCAAACAAAGTTGAGAAAAAAAAAAAAAGAAGTTAACTCGTCTTGACGAGTAGTGATGATGACGCAACGTCATCAGCCCGCGCATCACAGAAGGCAAACACCGTCGTGTGAAGGTGTGGAATTCACACACCAAGATGAACAAATCGAATCCATCACATTTACCCACGAACATTTCAGCTAAAGACCGGGCAAAGCAGTACCCCAATGTCTTGCACGAAAGTGGGGGGAAACTGTTCTGTACCCCGTGCAACTGTGTGTTGGAGCTCTGTACCCCGTGCAACTGTGTGTTGGAGCATAAAAGGAAATCGACTGTGAATACCCACTTCGATTCGCTCAAACATTCAAAAATGGTTTCTGCTGCGGACAAGAAAGCCAAACAACTCACGCTCACAGAGGCTTCAACCTCCAAAACCCTTTAGAGGGCGACTGTGGCTGTGAGGGAGTGTGGTCGTCTTTCAACCAGAAGGTTGTGGGTTCGATCCCAGCCCATGCAGTCAACATGTTGATGTATCCTTGGGCAAGATACTTAACCCTGAGTTGCTCCCGATGGCATGGCCAACGGTGTGTGAATGTGTGTCAATGTTAGGTCCTATAGAGTAAGGTACACTGCTCTGTATGAATGGGTGTGAATGGGTGAATGACATGTAGTATGTAAAGCGCTTTGAGGGGTCTTAAAGACTGGATAAAGCGCTATATAAGTACAGTCCATTTACCATTTACAAGAAACGAAGTGAGTAGCCTACAAGATTGAAGCTGGTCAGATAACGAACGAGTAAATGACAACAGAATGAGGAAGAGGGGTGTGTGTGTGTGTGTGTGTGTGTGTGTGTGTGTGTGTGTGTGTGTGTGTGTGTGTGTGTGTGAATAACCACCTTTTTTCCACTTCCCGCATATTTCACAACTGTTCGCATATTACGCAACTTCCCGCAATTTTCCCGCATAAAATCACATAAAAACCCCGCATTTTTATCGCATAATTAAGGATTTTGGCCCGCGTTTTTCTGGAGGGTCTAATAATAGGTGACCTTTAACGCAAAGCTAGAATAAAACACAAATGTTTTGGAAATGGCATTTTCTGACAGTTTGGAACCGAAAGTATATGGAATAAACACAGAGTAGTTATTTAGAGCGTCTGCTCACCGGAGATGGTGGTGAAGTGCGAGGGGGAGGTCATGGTGAGCATGGGGGGGGTTATGTACTTCGCCCGGACCCCCTCCCGCCCCAGCTGGTCCAGGTGAGGCGTCTCCACGTCCTGGTCGTAGTCCCACCTGAAGCCGTCGAAGGAGATCAGCAGCAGCCGGTTCCTCTGCCCGGACGCTGCCCTGCTCAGAGGCACGCCGGCAGCACAGCTGAGCGAGAGCAACAGAGGCAGGATCCAGTCCATGATGAGGACACCTGGGAGGACACCTGACTGACTGAGGCTCACCTGTCACTGTACACTGAGGCTCACCTGTCTGTGGGAGGAGACCTGTCTGTGGGAGGAGACCTGTCTGTGGGAGGAGACCTGTCTGCACACACACCTGTCTGTGGGAGGAGACCTGTCTGCACACACACCTGTCTGTCTTTCTGTACACCTGTCTGAGTGAGGAAACGTGTCTGCACACACACCTGACTGACGCTCACCTGTCTGTCTGACGCTCACCTGTCTGTCTGGGCTCACTTGTCTGTCTGACGCTCACCTGTCTGTCTGACGCTCACCTGTCTGTTTGGGCTCACTTGTCTGTCTGGGCTCACTTGTCTGTCTGACGCTCACCTGTCTGTCTGACGCTCACCTGTCTGTCTGGGCTCACTTGTCTGTCTGGGCTCACCTGTCTGTCTGACGCTCACCTGTCTGTCTGGGCTCACTTGTCTGTCTGATGCTCACCTGTCTGTCTGACGCTCACCTGTCTGAGGCTCACCTGTCTGTCTGACGCTCACCTGTCTGTTTGGGCTCACCTGTCTGTCTGGGCTCACTTGTCTGTCTGATGCTCACCTATCTGTCTGACGTTCACCTGTCTGACGCTCACTTGTCTGTCTGACGCTCACCTGTCTGTTTGGGCTCACTTGTCTGTCTGACGCTCACCTGTCTGTCTGACGCTCACCTGTCTGAGGCTCACCTGTCTGTCTGACGCTCACCTGTCTGTTTGGGCTCACCTGTCTGTTTGGGCTCACTTGTCTGTCTGACGCTCACCTGTCTGTCTGACGCTCTCCTGTCTGACGCTCACTTGTCTGTCTGACGCTCACCTGTCTGTTTGGGCTCACTTGTCTGTCTGACGCTCACCTGTCTGTCTGACGCTCACCTGTCTGTTTGGGCTCACCTGTCTATCTCTCCCCTGTCTGTCTGAAGCTCACTTGTCTGTCTGACGCTCACCTGTCTGTCTGGGCTCACTTGTCTGTCTGACGCTCACCTGTCTGTCTGACGCTCACCTGTCTGAGGCTCACCTGTCTGTCTGACGCTCACCTGTCTGTTTGGGCTCACCTGTCTGTCTGGGCTCACTTGTCTGTCTGAAGCTCACCTATCTGTCTGAAGCTCACCTGTCTGTCTGACGTTCACCTGTCTGAGGCTCACCTGTCTGTCTGACGCTCACCTGTCTGTTTGGGCTCACCTGTCTGTTTGGGCTCACCTGTCTGTCTGGGCTCACTTGTCTGTCTGAAGTTCACCTGTCTGACGCTCACCTGTCTGTCTCTCCCCTGTCTGTCTGAAATGTTTACTTAAAAATCTGGAAATACTTCAGTTTTTTTACTTTGTTTCTTCAGTTTATAATCCTTCTTGGCTTCTACTGAAAAAACATTTTGAATTTTAATTGTGATGCAGTATTTCCAGAGCATAGTATGTGTCCTCTCCCTGAAGTCCAGGATCAGAGTGTTTATGTGATAGAGATCAGCGGTGAAGGACGGGACCTTCCACTATCGGCAGGAAAACGTTTTTATTATCGATCATCTGCACTCTGTGGACCCGGCTGATAACAGCTATTATGATATCAGGACAGACAGTGGTGCAGGAACGAGTCCTAAAACCAGGAGGTGGGTCAGCATTTCACCACTTTCTGTTCCCTCGTCTTAGAGCCAATGGGATCTCTCCATCGGAGTGTGGAAAATATCTGGAAATAAGGTCTGTGGTTGAGACACATTGAAGAGACGGATCACGTTTTGTTCTACGACATTAAATCCATCAGCAGTGACCCCTCTGGTGATTTCTGAAGAGTGGACGTGTCTGTAAAGCGATGGTTGTTACCAAGTGGCTGAATAGGACTACAGAAGTCGTGGAGGCCGTTGTACGTCATTACACCAAACACGTAAACACTCCTCTAAGTTAGTTTCTGTTCTGCTTGAAAGCTAGTCCCTGCCTCCTGCAGACTGTTCAAACAAACGCTTCAACTTGAACCGTTTAGAATCTGTGTGTTTGAATATGGATCCTTGAA
>NC_136905.1:2106439-2138146 GCF_949606895.1 Notothenia rossii
GAATTACCTTGGTTGCTGATTGGCTAATGGTTACACAAGACAAAACATCGTTATGACGTCAAGTGGCCAAAATCTGATCAGCTCATTTTCAGACAGGTTTTTATAGAAATGGATCAAAAAGAGAGAGAATCTTTGTTCCTGAAACTTTCAGAGTATCTTTCCACAGAGGGGACACATGTTGATGTAGAAGAGACATGGAGAAGAGGGGACACATGTTGATGTAGAAGAGACATGAAGAAGAGGGGACACATGCTGATGTAGAAGAGACATGAAGAAGAGGGGACACATGTTGATGTAGAAGAGATATGAAGAAGAGGGGACACATGTTGATGTAGAAGAGACATGAAGAAGAGGGGACACGTGTTGATGTAGAAGAGACATGAAGAAGAGGGGACACATGCTGATGTAGAAGAGACATGAAGAAGAGGGGACACATGTTGATGTAGAAGAGATATGAAGAAGAGGGGACACATGTTGATGTAGAAGAGACATGAAGAAGAGGGGACACATGTTGATGTAGAAGAGACATGGAGAAGAGGGGACACATGTTGATGTATAAGAGACATGAAGAAGAGGGGACACATGTTGATGTAGAAGAGACATGGAGAAGAGGGGACACATGTTGATGTAGAAGAGACATGAAGAAGAGGGGACACATGTTGATGTAGAAGAGACATGGAGAAGAGGGGACACATGTTGATGTAGAAGAGACATGAAGAAGAGGGGACACATGTTGATGTAGAAGAGACATGGAGAAGAGGGGACACATGTTGATGTAGAAGAGACATGAAGAAGAGGGGACACATGTTGATGTAGAAGAGACATGGAGAAGAGGGGACACATGTTGATGTAGAAGAGACATGGAGAAGAGGGGACACATGTTGATCTAGAAGAGACATGAAGAAGAGGGGACACGTGTTGATGTAGAAGAGACATGAAGAAGAGGGGACACGTGTTGATGTCGAAGAGACATGAAGAAGTGGATTTTGCATAATAGGTGACTTTTAACTAAATATTTGAACAATACACGTTTAATTTCTAAAATGTCCCTGTTTGTTTTTTGTTTATTTAAAGAAATTGTCTTTCAGTACACACTCCGGTACAGCAGGGGGCGGCACCTTCAAACGTTGGCTTTAAGCCCGCCATTAAAAACACTGAAGAAGAAGAAGAGAGGAACTACTTCCGGTTGACGGTGTTCACGTTTTGATGTCCTTGGTGGATATTTCATAATAAATGCGATAAATATAACTTATTATACGTGTTGTTGTATTCCTCCGGATATCTGACGGTGGCGGGAGTTTGTTCCGCATCCAGTGAGTCGGTATGTGGAAAACATTTATATAAAATAAAAACAAATAACCTCTGTGTTGTTTTCTGTTAGCATGAAGCTAACGTTAGCATGTAGACAGATGGGTGATTTATGAGTATAAGTACAATATCTGAGTACTTTTTCTTTTACTCAAGTACCAGATCTGAGTACTTCTACTTTTACCGAAGTACAACATGTGAGTACTTCTACTGTTACTGAAGTACAAGATCTGAGTACTTCTACTTTTACTCAAGTACAAGATGTGAGTACTTCTACTTTTACTCAAGTACAAGATCTGAGTACTTCTCCTTTTACTCAATTACAAGATGTGAGTACTTCTACTTTTACTCAAGTACAAGACCTAAGTACTTCTACTTTTACTCAAGTACAAGATGTGAGTACTTCTACTTTTACTCAAGTACAAGATCTGAGTACTTCAACTTTTACTCAAGTACAAGATCTGAGTACTTCTCCTTTTACTCAAGTACAAGATCTGAGTACTTCTACTTTTACTAAAGTACGATATCCGAGTACTTCTACTTTTACTAAAGTACAATATCCGAGTACTTCTACTTTTACTAAAGTACAATATCCGAGTACTTCTACTTTACTGAAGCACAGGATGTGAGTACTCCTCTCCCCTCTGCTGCTCAGCAGAAAGTCAATGTGCGTAGAAGGTGAATTTAAACTCTGTGTAGTTCGTCGTGTCCTCCTATCATCCTATTCGTTCATATCTTAACTTAAATACACCACGTATATGGATATGTTTTTGCTCTTCTTTCTCGGACAGAATGTTTGTCCCTCTCTTGAATCTTGTGAGCATCGTTCACAAGAAGTCACCAAAGGGTTTGTCGTGTTTTTCTGAAACATCATCTTTTAGAAACGTTACATCATCTGCTCTGCTTTTTAGAAATGTCTTTATTGTGGAGCGTGAGGCCTGCGCTGACGTCTCTGTTACACGGTGAGTGGGAATAAGTGTGTGTGTGTGTGTGTGTGTGTGTACAGAAAATGTATCATTCACAAAATGGCACACATTCATTAAGATAACGCCTCATTTGCATATTTAAACATATCATTCAGGAAATGTGTAATATAAAGAATAATTGTGTTAATGTACTGAGGTGGGGGGTGATGCCTGTTAGTTACAGTTTTGCTCAGCTGCAGTGTCTCCCTATATAATCTGAATGTCCCCTCCCTGCAGCCTCCCAGCATGCACCTCTCTGGTCGGGTCGCACCATGGCCACTCTGAACCAGATGCACCGTCAGGGGAAACCCAAATCTCCGCCCCAGCACGTGGGCGCCACGTTCGGCCGGCCGCAGCTGAAGGCCGTGGTTCTGAAGACCATGATCCGGAAGCCCAAGAAGCCCAACTCGGCCAACAGGAAGTGCGCTCGCGTGCGTCTGTCCAACGGGAAGGAGGTGGTGGTGTTCATCCCCGGGGAGGGACACAACCTGCAGGAGCATAACGTGGTGATGGTGGAGGGGGGGCGCACCCAGGACCTGCCCGGGGTCAAACTGAAGGTGGTGCGCGGGAAATATGACTGTGCTCACGTGGTGAAGAAGACTCAGTGATGAGAGTGAGTGTGTGTGTGTGTGTGTGTGTGTGTGTGTGTGTGTGTGTGTGTGTGTGTGTGTGTGTGTGTGTGTGTGTGTGTGTGTGTGTGTGTGTGTGTGTGTGTGTGTGTGTGTGTGTGTGTGTGTGTGTGTGTGTGTGTGTGTGTGTGTGTGTGTGTGTGTGTGTGTGTGTGTGTGTGTGTGTGTGATGAAGATGTTGTTGTGTTAATAAATGAAGTTACCATGAGGGCGAGTCTTGCTTTGGGTTCACTGCGAGGCCAGAAGTTTACAGGTTCAAGGCTTTTATTGTCATGTGTTCATAGCTACAGTGTAGACATGTCAATGAACATCTTACCCCTAGATTCCACCGGGTCCGTCTGCGGTTACGAGCTGTGCTCACGGCGATCGCGGCCACTCTAGTCAACGGGTGCTATTCCACCACACGCGGCGCGTTACGGCTCAGAAGCGCCTCGGCGCAGGGCTCCTCTAAAATTAGGATGGATCCTATTTTCGACGCGGCGCAGCTGTAAGGTAATGTCGGGCTGGCAGGAAGTGGAACGGTCAGAGCATATATATATATATATTTTGCAGACCCTATCCCTCCGTAGTGTTTCAAGTAGGAGAAATGCCAGCGTTCTCCTCCGGTCTACAGGCACTGTGGAAATTATATATATATATATATATAGAATCATTTTGATGATGAATGCATTTTTTTACCACTTTTACCAATACAGCAACACATCTTTGATTCATGTTGTTTATAACTGGGATATTATAATTATTATTAGCTTGGTCAGTACAAAGTAGTCTGTCCAGGAAATATGCCCAAATCAACAAAAACTGCGAGCCGGCAGGCAAGACGCTCCGCTTCTGAAACGCTTCTGAAACGCGCCGGTAGGGTATGACGCCGGACCAAAACCGTGGCGCAGACGGACCCGGTGGAATCGAGGGGTTAGACTCCTCCTCCAACAGAGCAACCCAATAACAGATCAAATGGTGCAAGAAGAGTCTACATACAATTGGAATATGATATATTGGATAATAATGTGTAAGTTGCAAACAGATGAATGTTATGGATGTTCTTTCCAAAGTTCAGGTGTTTAACGGTCTGATGTGGACACTCACTTTCATGTTTTTATTATTTACGTATTTTCTGGATTTGACCTGTAAGAAAAAAATCGTTAAGATGTCAAACTGGATCTGCAATCATTAAAGGAATACTTCATGATGCAACAATGCAGAGTCTATCCTTTCAAATGTGGAGATTTGATATTCAAGGTGTATTGTCATAACATAAACACAACTACGGTTTAATGTATGAACAAAAACGTAGATTACCGGTTCCTAAGAAAAAGGTTTATAGCGCTGTGAGCATTTCTCCACGATCCCAACGTAGCAGCCCGAAAAACGTTTACCCATTTAAACAGTCGTGGTAGATACCTCGTTTGTTTTAAACATCATAAACACACAAACAACAATGAATACTTACAGGTTGTGTACCCGAATCTCCCGCTGGTCCAAACAAAGTAGGAACAGCATCGTTGTTCAGTGCCCTACGCTGTGCATCCGGCATGAATCGCTGAAAGGTTTGGGAAGCTTCTCTTTGTGAAAGGCTGGCAGAGGGTGCGGCCATAGCTCTGGGCGTGGCTACTGGGTATCCCTACGTCACGATCCCCAGGAAGAACATGAGAAATCTCCAACGAGGCGTTTGACAGGTATTTTCTGTGTTAGAGTTTTACTCCCTACAGGGTGTACTTTTTTACTGCAGACCGTTTACATGCAGACAAAGCTTCATAGCACACAAGGGGACGGGTAATAACCGGAAAAGCATGACATGGGACTTTTAAGATGGCAGTTTTTACTCCCGGTGAGCGGATTTTGAGGAATGTTTAAAGTTTAAGGGGACTCAAAACAGCCTTTTTGGATCCTAAATGTGTCAGAAATAGATTTTTATGGCAGTATATTATTCAGGTGTATGGACCCCCAGCAGGGGCAGGGATGCTGGAATAGCTCCACACAGGGAAACTATATTCAATACAAAGCCATTTAGGGGTTTTAGAGGAACAGTGTGGAAAGATCAAATGGTAATGAGCATGTTAAGAATTGGACAGCAATCCTGATACACTTTTAGAAAACAGGGTTCTGTGATTTGAGCAAAGAGCAGGAAACAGTTGAACACGTTGTCCTCCTGCAGGAAAAATACTCAGCAAAGACAGGAAGTGATGACAAGGCTAAGGAAAGTGGGAAGAGTTGGAAGTATATTGGATTGTGGAGAACACTCAGGGGAGGGAAACTGGTCTGGTGGACAGACTTCAAGG
Organism: Notothenia rossii; assembly: GCF_949606895.1. Classification (NCBI taxonomy): domain Eukaryota; kingdom Metazoa; phylum Chordata; class Actinopteri; order Perciformes; family Nototheniidae; genus Notothenia; species Notothenia rossii. The sequence goes on from NC_136905.1 coordinate 2,111,621, forward strand.
GAAGGAACAGTAGTCGGGGAGGGAAGGAAGGTGGGGTTTAAAAGAAGGGAGGAACATTTCATTTCTCGGATGAGAATAGGTCATACAGGTCTCAATCATACATTAAGTATAATGGGAAAGCATCCAACCGGAAAGTGTAAACACTGTAGCCAGCCAGAAACTGTTGAGCATGTTTTACTGCATAGCAGGAAATATAGTACTCAGAGAAATGTGCTTTTCCAGACACTGAAGAAAGCAAAATTCCATGACTTGTCGCTATCAGGGCTGTTAGGGAAAACATCAGGCAATATGTATCGTGAGATTATTACGTTTCTAAGAGAAATTAATACATTTTAAATAATCTAGAGTTTTGGTTCTTTATTTTATTTATTTTGTTTATTGTTTTCTGCATAGTCTCTTGCCAGTCCAGTCCAGTTGGTGGCGGTAATGCACCTACAAGTTGGTTTGCCAACCGCCAATAAACACAGAAGAAGAAAGAAGGAACAGTGGCCGTTTCTCGATCGCGAGGATACTAGCTTGGTAGTCACATACTTCCAAGTCACTTCCTTCAGAAACGAAGCAAGTATACTTCCAATCCACTGCTTCGGAAAACGAAGAAGAATGGAACAGGCTAACAAGTGTGCCACTCTCTCTAACGGTTTCAACATAAACTTTACCGAAAATAAATCCCTCACGATGTCTATCTAATTATGAACTTGCTTTACTTTCACGGAACATATTTTTGGTGATAACAAATGCAACAAAGTGACATATTTACCAACACATGTTCTACGCCACTACATACTTACATTTAAATGTGTGCTGCGCTGCGTCGGTTCAGCCGTTCTCCGCAAGGGTTTTTGAAATTGGTCCGTGCGCAAAGCATTGTGGGGATTTGAAGGACGCGAAGTCTACCCATGTGCAGCCTCGAAATTACCCCCAAACCAAGGACGTGGCTTCGGTGGAATTCCAAGTATGCTGGAGATTGGAACAGTCCTTCGGCGGCACTCGATAACGTAGTATCCTTGAAATATTGGCTTGGAAGCATAGACTGCCAGTTTCCTCGCGATGGAGAAACGGCCAGGAACATCCAGAACGCAGCAATGATCCTGTGGATGCAAACTGCCGTAAAGCACCGAAGAAGAACCCCGTGGAGCTAACTGAAGCTACTGGACGTTTAAAAACTGTCAAAAACGTTCAGACCCTTTTAACAAGTTGTTTCATTGGCCCCTTTCTGAAAACTACGTACACGGTAAGTGTTGTAGTGTTTCGTGACCGTTAACGCGTTAATGTAACACCACAGCAGCTGCTAAGCTAAGAGGACCGCCTGTGCCTGTTTAAATGCAGCCGTTTGTAAGGTGTATATTTGGTCTTTTACACACTCCTGAAATTAGCCTGAATACTCCTGAATGGTTGTTGAGAACTGTTTATTTTCTGTAGTCGGATCATCTTTACAACTTTGATTACAAAAAATAGATTAAAGTAATATTGAAGGACAGAAATGAGCGTTTCGCTGAGCCAGCTGTTCAGGACCGCGTTCTGTTATATTACGCCTCCACTAGCACAGGCTAACACAGCTAGCGTCACGTTAAGGCAAACATAGAACCGTTTGCTGCTCCTGGAGGATTTTAAAACGGTGTCAATCATGTTGGACCTTTTTTAACCACTTTGTGTGTCATTCCTATTCCTGACACTAAAGTAACTGTGTGTGTGTTACGCTATAATGTACCACTACAGCAGCTGCTAAGCTAAGAGTGCCTGTTTAATTTCACCCATATTTACCTGCCTTTTACCGAAGCTAGGTGTATTTTCGGTCATTTACACACTCCTTAAATTGGCCTGAATACTCCTGAATGGATGTTGAGGACTGTTTCTTTCCTGCAGTGGCATAATATTTCCAACTTTAATTCTGAAAAATCAATTAAATGTACAACGAACGAAAGATCTTGAGTAAAAGTAGAAGTACTCAGATCTTGTACTTGAGTAAAAGTAGAAGTACTCAGATCTTGTACTTAGTAAACGTAGAAGTACCAGAGTGTAGGAATACTCTGTTACAGTAAAAGTCCTGCATTCAAAATGTTTCTCAAGTAAAAGTAGAAAAGTATTCTCATCAAAATATAATGAAAGTAGTGACAGTAAAAGTAGTCATTGTGCAGATTGGTCCATTTCAGAATAATATACAGTGCGGCAAAAAAGTATTTAGTCAGCCACCAATTGTGCAAGTTCTCCCACTTAAAAAGATGAGAGGCCTGTAATTTTCATCCTAGGTATAGCCTCAACTATGAGAGACAGAATGAGAAAAAAAATCCAGAAAATCCCATTCCTCCATGCAGATCTCCTCTAGAGCAGTGATGTTTTGGGGCTGTCGCTGGGCAACAAGGACTTTCAACTCCCTCCTAAGATTTTCTATGGGGTTGAGATCTGGAGACTGGCTAGGCCACTCCAGGACCTTGACATGCTTCTTACGAAGCCACTCCTTCGTTGCCCGGGCGGTGTGTTTGGGATCATTGTCATGCTGAAAGACCCAGCCACGTTTCATCTTCAATGCCCTTGCTGATGGAAGGAGGATGTCACTCAAAATCTCACGATACATGGCCCCATTCATTCTTTCCTTTACACGGATCAGTGGTCCTGGTCCCTTTGCAGAACAACAGCCCCAAAGCATGATGTTTCCCCCCCCCATGTTTCACAGTAGGTGTTCTTTGGATGCAACTCAGCATTATTTCTCCTCCAAACACGTCTAGTTGAGTTTTTACCAAAAAGTTATATTTTGGTTTCATCTGACCACATGACATTCTCCCAATCCTCTTCTGGATCATCTAAATGCTCTCTAGCAAACTTCAGACGGGCCTGGACATGTCCTGGCTTAAGCAGGGGGACACGTCTGGCACTGCAGGATTTGAGTCCCTGGCGGCGTAGTGTGTTACTGATGGTAGCCTTTGTTACTTTGGTCCCAGCTCTCTGCAGGTCATGGACTAGGTCCCCCCGTGTGGTTCTGGGATTTTTGCTCACCGTTCTTGTTTCTCATTTTGACCCCACGGGGTGAGATCTTGCGTGGAGCCCCAGATCGAGGGAGATTATCAGTGGTCTTGTATGTCTTCCATTTTCTAATAATTGCTCCCACAGTTGATTTCTTCACACCAAGCTGCTTACCTATTGCAGATTCAGTCTTCCCAGCCTGGTGCAGGTCTACCATTTAGTTTCTGGTGTCCTTTGACAGCTCTTTGGTCTTGGCCATAGTGGAGTTTGGAGTGTGACTGTTTGAGGTTGTGGACAGGTGTCTTTTATACTGATAACGAGTTCAAACAGGTGCCATTAATACAGTTAACAAGTGGAGGACAGAGGAGGCTCTGAAAGAAGAAGTTACAGGTCTGTGAGAGACAGACATCTTGTTTGTTTGTAGGTGACCAAATACTTATTTTACAGAGGAATTTAACAATTCATTCATTAAAAATCAGACAATGTGATTTCCTGGATTCTTTCCCCCCATTCTGTCTCTCATAGTTGAAGTGTACCTAGGATGAAAATTACAGGCCTCTCTCATCTTTTTAAGTGGGAGAACTTGCACAATTGGTGGCTGACTAAATATTTTTTTGCCCCACTGTACATGATATGTTTTATAATGATTGATCATGAAAGTGTTCTCAAAGCTGGTAAAGGTGCAGCTAGTTTGAATGACTTTGTATACTGCAGGGTAGCTGGTGGATTTACTCCAGGTGGAACTAAAGTCTGATTCAACACTTGATTAGATTTCACATCATTCATCCACATCTGAGAAGTAACTAAAGGGATTTATACAATAATAAAGCTTTATTTATTGTACAAAACTGTTTTAAACTAATTTCCGTCAGATTCAGTCAGCCGTGACTCGACAGGACTTTGCTATTTCAATCTGATTTACCTTTGAATGTCTCAGGCGTGAGGAGAGGTCCGGCTTCAGGAGCAGAGCACGAGGAGATGAATGGGGGGACAGCAGAACCACGAGGAGAGGATGATGAGGAGGAGGAGCCTCCTGCTGAAGGTCAGCGCTACACCAATAATCAATTTGCATGTTTTGTGAGTGGGCAGCAGGTGATTAATGTCAGTAATTTCCTGCAGACACCAAGACCACCAAAAAGAGACGCCCTCCCCCCAAACTCGTGCACAAATGTTTGGTATGCAGCCGCATGTTCTGCCGGCCCTCTCGGCTGGCGGATCACATGACCATGCACACCGGGGAGAAACCGCACGGCTGCTCCGTGTGCGGGAGGAGTTTCGCCAATAAGACCAGCCTCGCTCATCACAAGCGCGTTCACACCGGGGAGAAGCCGTACTCCTGCGATGAATGCGACGCCTGCTTCCGCCTGTACGGCTGCCTGGCGCGCCACCGGATGCAGCACAGCGGGGAGCGCCCGCACCGCTGCTCCACCTGCGGCCACGGCTTCTTCCGCCGCCGGTACCTCCTGGAGCACGAGCGCACGCACACCGGAGAGAGGCCTTTCTGCTGCACGCTCTGCCCCAAGACCTACCCTTCCCGGGCGTCGCTCAAAGAGCACCAGTGGCAACACAGAGAGGGCAGCAGCTGCTCCGTCTGCGGGAAGGACTTCCCCACAGCCGGCGCCCTCCGCAAGCACCTGAGGGTGCACGCCACCAATTACACTAAAACACACCAATGCACGCTCTGCAGCCGCAGCTTCAGCAGACCCTGCCTGCTGAGGAAACACCTGCTGACTCACGACCTTCAGACTCACGACCTTCAGACTCACGACCTTCAGACTCACGACCTGCAGACTCACGACCTGCAGACTCACGACCGTCAGACACACGACCTTCAGACACACAACCTTCAGACTCACGACCTGCAGACACACGACCTTCAGGAGGCAGAGGTCATCCCAGCTGCAGCCAGCAACGTGAGTCACAGCTTTAAACCTCAACCTGTCAAATATTTTATATTATTGATTAAATCTGTCTCTTTTTTTTTATGGAGTAACCATTTATAAATCAATGTTAAAGATATTCTGAGTAAAATCTTATACTTAAAAAAAACTCTAAAATGTAGCTGAGTAATTTGAGTAAAATCTTATTTTTTATTAAATTATATATTATTTTATCAAGTGATAGAAGACATAAATGTTTCTAATTTCTTAATCACTAAAATCCATATTTCTTATTTCCACATTAATGTGAAAAATCCTGACTTTTTAATTAAAAAAAAGTATTTACTTATTTTTATTATGAAGTGACTGTTTTCTATTTGTTCTACTTTAATAAAGTGATAATAATTTAAAGTTCTCTCATTTTGATGAATCGGTGTAAAATCTGACTTTTTTATTATATTTTTTATGAAGTGACTTTTGACACAAATGTGTGAATTCCTTATCTTTAATTTTATATAACATTGTACTTTTTTTGTTGTTTTATAAATCTTGTGTAAAATGAAAAGATATTCTTAAAGTTGCCGAATTCAGACTTTTTACAAAAATCTAACTGACTTTATTTTGAAATTCAGAAAATGTTGACTTTTTCTAGAGATTTGGATTATTTATTTTTATTTGAGCTTTTTTCAAATTCTTTACTTTTTTCTCCAATTTCTGATTTATTTAAAAAAAATCTGACTTTTATCAAAATCTCAGAATTATGATTTTTAAAAAAAAATCTGCCTTTTTTTCAAAATAATCTGAATTGTTTCTCAAAATCAATTTTTTTTAGACTTTTTCTCAAAATCTTGTCTTCCTGCAATCACTCAGAACTTACACATAGAGGGTTGAACAGTAAGGGGGAAGTGGGCGGGGCTACATAACATGTCCGTTTATACATGTTTTGGTTTGTCAGTCTAAAACCCACGCAAAATCATAGTCGAGTATAACGGGATTTAAACTGAGCTGCAACAAAACAAGAAGTGGTTGTGCAGCAAACGTCAGATTTAATAATAAAAAATGAGGTGTTTCGTTTCAGGAATTCTGGTTAAACGTAAAGACTGAAGAGGAAGAGGAGGAGGAAGTTCAGATGACGAAGATCGAGCAGGAGGGTCTGAACGAGCAGGTAACAAATTCAACTTCAACGATGGAGTCCTTTTCAATCATCCTGTGACAAGAAATACTTGGAATACTTTAAACGTTAGAACACACACACACACACACACACACACACACACACACACACACACACACACACACACACACACACACACACACACACACACACACACACACACACACACCTACACACACACCTACACACACACGCACACACACACACACACACACACACACACACACCTACACACACACACACCTACACACACACACACACACACACACACACACACACACACACACACACACACACACACACCTACACACACACCTACACACACACCTGCACACACCTGCACACACCTGCACACACACACACACACACACACCTACACACACACGCACACACATCTACACACCTATACCTACACACGCACACACACACACACACACACACACACACACACACACACACACACACACACACACACACACACACACACTCTTTGTGTCTTTTTGTTGCCTGAGACTAAATTGTTGTTTTATGTTATTAAGACATTGTTTCCTGTCTGTTTGTTCCCAGGACGCGGAGGAGCTTTCTCCCTCCGCAGAGTCCAGACCGCACGTCCATGAAGACGCCTCGCAGCCAAAAGAGGAGGAAGAGGAGGAGGAGGAGGAAGAGGAGGGAGGAGTCATCAGCAGTTTAATAAACTCTGACGGGGAGGAAGAGTCCTTGGGACCGTCTCAAATCGGTACGTCAGCAGATATTAAAGAGGGATTTGAATCTTTGCAGACCGTTAACGTTCAACCGATAGAACTCACTCTGTCACTCTGTCACTCAAAATTATGATTTTCTTCCTCAAAATCTTAATATTCGCACTTTTCCTCAAAATAATGAATTGAAGTGTATTTAGGTATATACATATTTTTATATATTTTTGTATTTGAGATTGTGGGAAACTGTATTTCCTCTGCTCACACAAACTGAGAGGGAACACCACAGACAGCAGGATAGGGCCTCTTTAAGTAAACAAAGCTTCTCTCTGATAATCCCTGAATGTGTCACTGACAGAACAAGATGGCGGCTCAGAGACGGAGGCAGACGGGAAGAGTAAGTACCGATGTCGGGTCTGCGGTCGGAACTGCTTCAAGACGTCGGCGCTGCAGAAACACCTGAGGATCCACTCCGGGGAGAAACCCTTCCAGTGCCCCACCTGCAAGAAGAGCTTCACACAGCAGGTGCGTCAACATGCTGCTCATTCAACAGAGAAGAATGGTCATCTGTGCACGGTCTATTCCACAGACATGTTACCCTATGGAGAATCCACTGTGGCTCTGGGGAATACCCATAATCCTTTGTTTTTACGACTCCATGAAGTGGTACAGTGATGACGTATTTCTGTGTTGGTCCCTGAAAGCAGCATCTCCCTGGTCCAATGGGATGTCTCCATGTGATTTCGGATTATGTCAGCAAATAATCTCGTTTATGATTCTTACATGTTTAGTTCAGCAGGATGATCTCCACATATTAACACCACTTTGTGATTTCTGGGGTAAAAAGCTAATGTTGGGCTATAAAGGAACTACAGCACGGTCACAAGACTTCAAGTCACCACCGCTAAGCTAAAGGAGGCTAATGTTGGGCTATAAAGGAACTACAGCACGGTCACATGACTTCAAGTCACCACCGCTAAGCTAAAGGAGGCTAATGTTGGGCTATAAAGGAACTACAGCACGGTCACATGACTTCAAGTCACCACCGCTAAGCTAAAGGAGGCTAATGTTGGGCTATAAAGGAACTACAGCACGGTCACATGACTTCACGTCACCACCGCTAAGCTAAGGGAGGCTAATGTTGGGCTATAAAGGAACTACAGCACGGTCACATGACTTCACGTCACCACCGCTAAGCTAAAGGAGGCTAATGTTGGGCTATAAAGGAACTACAGCACGGTCACATGACTTCACGTCACCACCGCTAAGCTAAAGGTGGCTAATGTTGGGCTATAAAGGAACTACAGCACGGTCACATGACTTCACGTCACCACCGCTAAGCTAAAGGTGGCTAATGTTGGGCTATAAAGGAACTACAGCACGGTCACATGACTTCATGTCACCACCGCTAAGCTAAAGGAGGCTAATGTTGGGCATGATGACGTTTCGTCGTCTCATTTAGACACTTGTAAGCAACTGCCATTTTTAAATCCACCAGTGGGATATTTACTGACTTAATTTATGTGGTAGAACAAAATGTTAAAATCTCTTCATCTTGTTTTAACCACAGACTTATTTCAGGATAACAACCAAAAACACATCCAGAAAACCGTTGCCCTCCAGAGCAGGGCTCAGGTAGTTTTAGGACTTAAAGCTTTCTCATTTCTCAGGATTTAACCTGTGGCGTTCTGTTGCAGGTGCACATGAAGGAGCACCAGAGGACCCACAGCGGGGAGAGACCCTACACATGCAGCACCTGCAGCAAGAGCTTCACCTTCTCCAGCGCGATGCGCCGCCACGAGCGGCAGCACTCGGGGGTTCGATTCCAGTGTAAGTTCTGCAGCAAGAGCTTCAGCCGCACCCCGGATCTCACCTACCACATGAAGATGCACTCCGAAGCCTCTTCTGCCAGATCCGCAAGAAGGACCTGAGCGGAGCGCGCGTCTTCCACAAACACACGAAGAAACACGAGACTAGCCTCGATAAGGAGCGACGGACAGACAGGATAATGCAGATGTTGCAGCTTCAGAATGAGTGACATTACATCCAGAATAAATTAACATCTGAGCTGCAATCATTGATTCTTCCAGAGCCTCCATCTCTAACTGCAACTAAATAAATTCAGCTTGATGTCCAAAGTATTCTGGGGCTAACTGCACCGTGTCAACAAGTTTGATCATAACTCAATCTGAAGACGAATAAAGACGAGGGGACAAACTCGCCGGTATAAGTAGCGGCAGACAGAAAGGGAAATGCGGCGGCTGCGATATTTAATCCATCAAGAGCAGTAATGTTGGCAAGTCGGAACGTAGAGCAGCTTAAACTGAGAACTAAATATCTGACGTGTGATCATTAATCGTTCAGGTGATTAAATCAAGCGTCTCCTCGTCGAACGACACACGACATGCCATCGGACCAAAGTTCAATTCCATTCTCGAAGTATCCTTGATCGCGCATTTTCCGCAAACACGTGAAGAAACACGCGTCGACCAACTCGCCGTGAGAAGGAGCTGTGAAACCAAGAAGCTCAAACGGTTTGGAACCCATGTGGTTAATTGATCTGATGAGGCGATGTGCTATGATTCATAATATTAGAGGGAAACGTTATTTAAATGATCATTAAACAATGTGTGAAGATTTTCATGGTGGTTCATTTTTTATTTATAAGGATCTGCACCAAATAAGGATTCCTTACGAAGTCTGGAGGATATGATTTCAAACTCTACAACACTTCATAATGTTTTGATTTGAATAACCGTTTGTTTCTGCTGCTGCTGGAGTCCTGCAGGTTTGCTTTTATTTCATGACAGAAGAATCCTCAGCGACTCGCTTCAATAAAGTGACTGAAACACTAAACTCTGTGTCATCGAGTGTTTTAGAAACCTGGAAACTAACAGGGCTCTGCAGACCATTTACTTACACGAGCACCTATACAACACCACAGGAGGGAACATCAGGGAAAGCACAATAGCCTTTAGGATAAATACACTATCATAAACACAATTTTATTAATTACACAATTCAAATAAATAATCATTTGTTAAAGTTCCAGATGAGCTTCACGTTAACCAACACCAATCATCTGCTTCAAAATGAATGCATGAGTTTTTATTACAGTCGGAGTCTGGGTTTAAAATAGAAGCTGATTGTTAACGACTGATTGATCTCAAGTCTGGCTAATAGTCCAGCTTAGTGAAACTGGAAATGTTGAATACCCCAAAGTGATATGATAGAATTGTAGAGCATGGTCTCCAGCTCATAGAAAAACTGCCGGATGCTAACCTGCGTGTTGGGACATTTACACAATGAGCACAAGTTGCATTAAACAGAATGATAGCCTATGGGGACAATAGTTTAAACATGGCCTGACTGATTTGGAGTGATTTTAGGGAATGCTGAGTTCATTCCTGACATGTGTAGGATACAAATTGCAGTTTTAAACAGAAATGGTCTACATGTGTACTCTCTTTGGACTGATTTGATAGATTTTGAAGGTGTAGGGGACTCTGGATCATTTCACTTGGACAGAATGCCTATTTATTTGAAAAAGAATTGTCCTTCGTAGATATAATGATGAACATATTGTGCTCTCTATCCAATGGTCCAACACTACTCATGTAGAGAGTACAGATATGGCCACTTTCTGGTTGAAGCTGTCATTTTTGCATCCTGAAAATGTCAGAAATGGATTCAGCTTCCTCAATAACCCCCCAGACCACTCCTCAACTGTCCAAATCAGCCAAGACATTTTAAACTATTGTTTACATGGCTATAATGCAATTCATTTTAATTTTGAAACTTATGCTAAATGTGCGAATGTCCCAACATCTGCAGGTTAGCATCCGGCAGTTTCTATGAGCTGCAACCTACTATACATGTATAACATATAACTTAGTTAGGTTCACTACTAATACCAGCGGCGCCAGATTCATTTCCAAAAGTGCGTGTGTATGATTAGCGAGGCAGAGGCATTCTATTCTCATTCTAGTGATTTATACCCTCTTACTTGGTCTTTGTTTTTTTATTCTAGTGCAATAATTATATTTATTCTAGTGTAGTATATACTATTCTAGTGCAGGCCCCAGCACCGACAAGGTTGGAGTGGAGGACCTATAGAAATCCCTGAAATGATTATTATTCCTTATTATGAATTGAGTTTTTTGAGGGCGTTAACCAAAAGTGTTTTGTTCTTGGCAGGATTGTCAGGACGGTGAAAGGGCCGATAGTTTAGGGTCTCGTTTTTGTTGCAGGCCAAACGTCTTAGTTTGTATGTTAAGTTAGTATGCAACTCAGTAGACCCAGGAAGTGGCGCGTGCCTGTGAGTGAGTGAGGGCAGGTTAGGGCTCCCTTTCGTCTGCAGTCCATCTGTCCCTTTCAGCATCATAGAAGTCTGACTGCTGGAACTCCGGCCACGTCATGTCCTTCTCCATGCCCTGTGCACTACATCAGGAGAAGACTCTGGAGGGGCAGTGGATATACTTCCCTGGGCGAGTCAGAGCTGTCAAACACACAGTTACATCAGATACAGTTGAATAAAGCTCTATATAAATGACTGCTTTAATACAGTGTCTCAGATATCCACACCTTCATCGAGGACAGTGTCTCAGATATCCATACCTTCATCGAGGACAGTGTCTCAGATATCCATACCTTCATCGAGGACAGTGTCTCAGATATCCATACCTTCATTGAGGACAGTGTCTCCCTGCGCTTCCACAGGGGCCACATTATGTGGTGATGAATCTGGGAGGATGAGATACAAACAGGCAAGAGACAAGTGATACACATTATATATCGAAATTAAGAAGCAGCATTTAAGAAGTTGTGAAAAATGAAAACAGAGAGGATGATATCATTACTTAACTTTACCTAAAACGTGAGCACTATACTGTATGACACCGGGACAATGTGATTTGTCAGAATGAAATGTACGTTTTTTTTCCCCTTGTCCATCAGGTAGAGGGTGTAGCCGACGTCATTCTCTAGGAGCCACTTGTACAGTTTCCCCTTATACTCTCCGAACTGTAGCACGTACTCCCCCATCACCTCGAGTCGGTCGGATACATCCCCTCCCCTCTGAAGGACCTCAGTGAGAGCATTTGTCCTCACATGCTTCTGAGCGGCAGACTTGTCCGGAAGGATTTTTTAAATTCTCATACCCTCCTCTGAAGGGTCCTGTCGCAGGTGGCCAGATGGACCCTTCCTGAAGGACACTCATCTAGAAGAATCTAAGAATCTAAGAATATGGTTTTCTTCATTATCTCCTGCACACAGCAAAACACAATGCAACATATTAAGAAGTGCAAAAATCATCATACTGTTATACTAGCAGAGTTATTCATTTCATTCATTCACGTTAACCAGGATTTGTATATGTAACACATGTTATATTACATGATCCGACAGGCAGACAAACAAACAAACAAACAAACAAACAAACAAACAGAGGGGCAGGTGGGCAGGAAGATTCATTATGTATTGCCCGGTCAATGTGAGTGAACTGACTTTATTTCATGTTTACACTCATTGGGATTTGTAATGACTAGGTAACAACTTTTCTATTACATGAACAGACAGACAGAAAAGCAGATGGGTAACATCTTTAGCCATAACATAATAACAAAAGCATAATAGAAGATAGCAAAACAAAAGTTTTAAGACTGAATACTGTAGTATTCACCCGATTAAAATGCACTGTAGTAAGTAGAACTGCAGCAATGCCAAGAGTCAAACAATGCAGTATTTTGGATCAGTGTTAAGAAGATACACCTGTAAAAAACATTTGACAGCTCTTTTGCCATGTGCAATGAGTAATAAATCAGCTGCTGTTAACGCTGACACTTACTGTAAATACATGACGTTAGTGTAACGTTAGCTAACACAAGTTACAGTACCTTAGCGCTAACAACACACAGAGTTAAAGACAAACTAACAACTAACAACTTTTGCAAAAACAGTGTAACAATATAAGTGTTAATTCAGTCGTGGAAAAATAAGCCCCACTTATGTTTGATAAGTTTGACGCGATGTTAGAAGTCGATTTGTGTCGCTAATGTCGTCTCTCTATCTGTAAGATGCTGCTGCTCCGTCTCTCACTCTCTGTCACTGGAAACGGGTCTCCTTACTTCTACCAAAAGGGTGCAACAGCGCCCCCCATTTCTCGCTTGTGGCCAGAAATATATTGCAGTCACAGTGTAAGAACAACCATAGAGAATGAATGGTAAAGTTAAGAGAGTTACTACTTCGAGACCGGGCGGAAACACATTATGTCTTGATTGACTCAACATACACAAAAGATAGATATCAGCAAAATAGATGAGAGAGGGAGGGCTGTTTGAACAATGCCAATATGCCGAGAAAAATGAAATGGTTCCTTCTTTGTCGACTTCTTTCAGACCACGAAGGTGCTGGCCTAACACTATGGATTTTGGAAAGAGAGAGAAATGTGAAGAAAAATCTAAATTCAACATATCTGGAGAGGCATGGTCCTGTAACTTGTATTTCTGATGACATTAAACTGTGGGTTGACACAAGCTGTGATGTCATTTAATCAAAATCACATGTCTTCTCAAATGTCCAATCACAGATGACGAGTGTGGTCGAGCAACCTTCAAACCATAGCTTCAAACAAGTGTCCCACAGTGGCTTGGAGCAAAAGTGTCCCACATTAGGGCAACTCACCCTAGCGCTTTTCTAAGTACTCAAAGTCGCTTTACAAAAATACAATTCACACCACAAACAAAGATACTATGAAGTAAATAATTAGAAACCTCACAAAGGAAACAAGACATACAGAAAAGACAGCGTTGTGAAATGACTCTTGAATAATAAAGTTTTGGGAAGAAAAAAACCCCACAACCATGCCTTCACGACAGCATGTGATTTTACGACACTCATCCTTCCATACGGCAGGGTGAAGTGTGTCAGCAAACATGGGTAAAGTTTAGCGGAAAAACAACAACAACCAGGTGATATTATCAACGCATAACTCATACATTCAATGTGAACCTACATCAGAGAACAGACCGTTTATCTCTGGTGTTCTTGCAGTCTGCACATTTCCCTGAAACTGAGTCTGTTAGCATGTAGCTTAGCCGCACCAGCTAACGAAGCTAATAACACGTTTGCTGTTTATTCTTCATTACAACTCGTGTCAGAATACGTTACTTTATTAGAGTAACGCGTGCAGAGCTTCAACACTAACGCCTGTGATCAGTGGCGTAAAGTAACTAACTACATTTACTCAAGTACTGTACTTAATTATTCTGGGATACTTACTTGTACATTACTTGAGTATTTCCATGTTATGCTACTCGGTACTTCTACTTACTCCACTACATTTAATCCCTTTAGTTACTTCTCAGATGTGGATGAATGATGTGAAATATAATCAAGTGTTAAATCAGACTTTAGTTCCACCTGGAGTAAATCCACCAGCTACCCTGCAGTATACAAAGTCATTCAAACTAGCTGCACCTTTAGCAGCTTTGAGAACACCTTCATGATCAATCATTATAAAACATATTATATCTATTATTCTGAAATGGACCAATCTGCACAATGACTACTTTTACTGTCTTTCACTATATTTTGATGAGAATACTTTTCTACTTTCACTTGAGTAACATTTTGAATGCAGGACTTTTACTGTAACAGAGTATTCCTACACTCTGGTACTTTTACTCAAGTACAAGATCTGAGTACTTCTACTTTTACTCAAGTACAAAATCTGAGTACTTCTACTTTTACTCAAATACAAGATCTGAGTACTTCTACTTTTACTAAAGTACAAGATCTGAGTACTTCTACTTTTACTCAAGTACAAGATCTGAGTACTTCTACTTTTACTCAAATACAAGATCTGAGTACTTCTACTTTTACTCTAGTACAAGATCTGAGTACTTCTACTTTTACTCAAGTACAAGATCTGAGTACTTCTACTTTTACTCTAGTACAAGATCTGAGTACTTCTACTTTTACTCAAGTACAATATCTGAGTACTTCTACTTTTACTCTAGTACAAGATCTGAGTACTTCTACTTTTACTCAAGTACAAGATCTGAGTACTTCTACTTTTACTCTAGTACAAGATCTGAGTACTTCTACTTTTACTCAAGTACAAGATCTGAGTACTTCTACTTTTACTCAAGTACAAGATCTGAGTACTTCTACTTTTACTCAAGTACAATATCTGAGTACTTCTACTTTTACTCTAGTACAAGATCTGAGTACTTCTACTTTTACTCAAGTACAAGATCTGAGTACTTCTACTTTTACTCTAGTACAAGATCTGAGTACTTCTACTTTTACTCAAGTACAAGATCTGAGTACTTCTACTTTTACTCAAGTACAAGATCTGAGTACTTCTACTTTTACTCAAGTACAAGATCTGAGTACTTCTACTTTTACTCTAGTACAAGATCTGAGTACTTCTACTTTTACTCAAGTACAAGATTCTTTTGACACAGGACCACTTACAGAATATTTCAAAACATGTTGTTGAATCATTAATTGTTCAACATTTACAAGCACAACCCATTACACATATACATTACATCACTGCTGAATTAGATAATCAACCAAAGAGCACAAAAAGTGACCATCTCAAGTTACAGAAGAAGCTACTGTTTACAGATTGCAAATAATTTCACAGAAAAAGCGTAAATTGTACGTTTAATATTTACTACTTCATTTCAAAGCAGACTCCCAGTACGTAAGGGGGGCAGCTCTCTGTGTCTTATGTTGTTGATTCTAATAATGCCTGTGTTTCTGCAGATGGAGAACTACACTAAAGCTCGGACGCTGGAGCATCCGTCCGTCTGTCCGTTCCTCGATCTGCCCCCCGACACGCCGGAGGTCCGAGTCAAAGACGGCAGCAAGATCCGAAACCTGCTGCGCTTCTGCCAGAGCCGCATGGAGGCCAGACCCCGAGCGGCGGAGAAGGAGAGGCGACCCGGACCTGAGGAAGGAGGAGAGGAAGCTCCGGGACGTCAGGAAGGACGACAGGAAGGACGACAGGAAGCTCCGGGACGACAGGAAGGACGACAGGAAGCTCCGGGACGACAGGAAGGACGACAGGAAGCTCAAGGACGTAAAGAAGTACAACAGGAAGCTCAAGGACGTAAAGAAGTACAACAGGAAGCTCAAGGACGTAAAGAAGTACAACAGGAAGCTCAAGGACGTAAAGAAGTACAACAGGAAGCTCCGGGACGACAGGAAGGACGACAGGAAGCTCAAGGACGTAAAGAAGTACAACAGGAAGCTTCGGGACGACAGGAAGCTTCGGGTCAGCCGCTCTGCACTCACATCGTGTTCACGGCGAGTGGAAAGGGCGTGTCCAAAGCCATCTCGTGCGCAGAGATCCTGAAGCGGCGCGTGGGCCGGCTGCACCAGCTGACCCGGCTGCAGTTCGGCTCGCTGGAGGAGTTCTGGGAGCCTCTGGAGCCCGCAGCCGGCCTGGAGCCCCTCACCGTCACCAGGAAGCAGCCCAGCCTCTGGATCCTGCTCTCCAAGGAGCCGCTGGACCAGAGCCTGCCCGGGTACCAGGCGCCCGGACGCTACGACGCCCTGTGGGCTCCAGAGGACCAGGGGGGGGACGGACAGAAGCAGGGACACAAGAGGAAGAAGGGAGAGAGAGGAGGAGAGAGAGGAGGAGGGGGGGTAAGAGGAAGAGGAGGAGGGAGGGGACCAGGGCGTCAGACTGGACGCTCGTAGAGGAAACTGAAGGATCGAGTTCATCTCTAACAGACTGGTCGACCAAAGATCAAACGCTTCTAAGGAGCTGTGGAGTTAGTTTCCAAAGTGTACCAGTGTTCATTTGTGTTCCATATATATAGTCTATTTTGAAAAATCAATACTGAGGTGGCCGGCAGGTTCAAACGTGCAACAACGGCAGATTATTATATTCATTTATTGCAGAAATAATCGTTTTCCAGCCCCTCTCTGATCTGGAGATTTGCTGCTTCCTCCGTTTCTATCATAAGGGAAGATCTTTGGACGTTTAAACACTTTGGACACGACATGGATGCGTTTCAATATCTTCTGACATTTGATCATTTATTACGAACAGCAAGTCGTTACAAAAGTCTCAAGACAACTTTTTAGGTTTGGGAATTAAATCAAATTTCATCAGGTTTTATTTTTTGTATTTGATTTGTATTCCTGTGTTTGAATTCTCTCGTTAGAAACATGCTGTAATTATTATTTTTTTGTATGTGTGCTGAAAATGTGTTTTTGAAATGAGTAAAAAAAGATAAAATAAGGTTTGCTTTACTCTAAAGTTCTGTTCCTAGTGTTGATTTTTTACAGTGTATATCAGTATGTAGTGTCTCCACTTTAAAGAGTCCTCTCCTGCTGATGTTCAGGTGTATATCAGTATGTAGTGTCTCTACTTTAAAGAGTCCTCTCCTGCTGATGTTCAGGTGTATATCAGTATGTAGTGTCTCTACTTTAAAGAATCCTCTCCTGCTGATGTTCAGGTGTATATCAGTATGTAGTGTCTCTACTTTAAAGAGTCCTCTCCTGCTGATGCTCAGGTGTATATCAGTATGTAGTGTCTCTACTTTAAAGAGTCCTCTCCTGCTGATGTTCAGGTGTATATCAGTGTGTAGTGTCTCTACTTTAAAGAGTCCTCTCCTGCTGATGTTCAGGTGTATATCAGTATGTAGTGTCTCTACTTTAAAGAGTCCTCTCCTGCTGATGTTCAGGTGTATATCAGTATGTAGTGTCTCTACTTTAAAGAGTCCTCTCCTGCTGATGTTCAGGTGTATATCAGTATGTAGTGTCTCTACTTTAAAGAGTCCTCTCCTGCTGATGTTCAGATGTATATCAGTATGTAGTGTCTCCACTTTAAAGAGTCCTCTCCTGCTGATGTTCAGGTGTATATCAGTATGTAGTGTCTCTACTTTAAAGAGTCCTCTCCTGCTGATGTTCAGGTGTATATCAGTATGTAGTGTCTCTACTTTAAAGAGTCCTCTCCTGCTGATGTTCAGGTGTATATCAGTATGTAGTGTCTCTACTTTAAAGAGTCCTCTCCTGCTGATGTTCAGGTGTATATCAGTATATAGTGTCTCTACTTTAAAGAGTCCTCTCCTGCTGATGTTCAGGTGTATATCAGTATGTAGTGTCTCTACTTTAAAGAGTCCTCTCCTGCTGATGTTCAGGTGTATATCAGTATGTAGTGTCTCTACTTTAAAGAGTTCTCTCCTGCTGATGTTCAGGTGTATATCAGTATGTAGTGTCTCTACTTTAAAGAGTCCTCTCCTGCTGATGTTCAGGTGTATATCAGTATGTAGTGTCTCCACTTTAAAGAGTCCTCTCCTGCTGATGTTCAGGTGTATATCAGTATGTAGTGTCTCCACTTTAAAGAGTCCTCTCCTGCTGATGTTCAGGTGTATATCAGTATGTAGTGTCTCCACTTTAAAGAGTACTCTCCTCCTGATGTTCAGGTGTATATCAGTATGTAGTGTCTCTACTTTAAAGAGTCCTCTCCTGCTGATGTTCAGCTGTATATCAGTATGTAGTGTCTCTACTTTAAAGAGTCCTCTCCTGCTGATGTTCAGGTGTATATCAGTATGTAGTGTCTCTACTTTAAAGAGTCCTCTCCTGCTGATGTTCAGGTGTATATCAGTATGTAGTGTCTCTACTTTAAAGAGTCCGCTCCTGCTGATGTTCAGGTGTATATCAGTATGTAGTGTCTCTACTTTAAAGAGTCCTCTCCTCTGATGTTCAGGTGTATATCAGTATGTAGTGTCTCTACTTTAAAGAGTCCTCTCCTGCTGATGTTCAGGTGTATATCAGTATGTAGTGTCTCTACTTTAAAGAGTCCTCTCCTGCTGATGTTCAGGTGTATATCAGTATGTAGTGTCTCTACTTTAAAGAGTCCTCTCCGGCTGATGTTCAGATGTATATCAGTATGTGGTGTCTCTACTTTAAAGAGTCCTCTCCTGCTGATGTTCAGTTAGAACAAGGTAGAGGAAGTAAAGAAACCTCTGGATGTATTTGTCGTTTGAGGTGCAATCATGCCCTCAGGAAGTGCGCCGGACTCTAAGGAAACATATCAGCAGCTTTAAAGAGCATCTTGCAGGTTTTTTCTTTTTTCTACATTTATGCTTAAACTTGCTTGAAAATTACAATTAAAAAAGTGAACGTAGGATTTGATATGTTTTACGAGACATAAGGGCAGGAATTCAGAGGGAAGGAGCAATTTTGAGCTCTGCTCTTAAAAACGGCTTTTTTTAAAGGTCATACGTCAAACGCGTCATATTACATCACACAGGGTAAACATCTCCGCTCTCTGACCGCGGGTATAGTTAGTAGTTGCGTTGAGTAGAGCGGTTGTGTTTTAGTGAGCTGGTATTTTTCTGTAGTTTCACATTGTATTTCTCCATTTGTAATCATGGTGCAGTATTGTGTTTGTGCAGGTTGCACAAACACCAGCCTGTCAGGACATCGAGTCCACAGTAAAAAGGACCGGAGCTAGCGTTTGTTCCTGGGTCCGTTGTGCATCCACCTCCCTGCAGCACATACTCTCCACAGCTTTATCAGGAAACCGTATTACTTCTCTCCCCCCCCCTTCGCTGCTCTCTCTCTCTCCCCTCCGGTACACGGCACCGTAAGACGTAGTGTGGAGTTGCATTAGGTAACGCTGTGGTGGCTGTACTGCTCCAGCCGTCTCCTTTGTGTTTGTTTGTTTCCCCCTGTCTGTGTTGTTTGTGTGTGCGTGGTGGCTGTCACTCCTGGCTCCCGGCTCAACCTCCACTCACCTGCTGCAATCAACTGTGCACCCTCCCCGACTACACACCTGCTTTCCATCAAGCCATTTACAACGGCATATCAACGGAGGCTCCACAACCTTTCTCCGCCAGATCGTCAAGTATCAGCCGTATCTCGCGTCTCTCCTCCGGTACACAGCACCGTAGTGTGGAGTTGCATTAGGTAACGCGAGATACGGCTGATACTTGCGGATTAGTTTCTGTTATGGATCAGTATCAACAGTCCTGCCACTAACGTTACTATATTATCAATGCTACTTTAGTTATAGCCTGATATATGATAGCTAACTTCACAATGTTGTGATGTGACGTTAGCTAACATTCTGGAGCTAACGCCGGTCACTCACCAAGATAGCTGCCCAGTTCTCCACTGGTTCTCCACACACCACAGCTCAATTTCTCTCCGATGGCAATTATTTGTTCTAATCCTTGGCTGCTCCTGGTCTCTGGGACGCCTAGCAGGCTCATAATTATATAAAAAAGAAGCAGTTTTTAGTAGCAGAGCTCAAAACGGCTCCTTTCCCTCTGAATTCCTTATGTCTTGTAAAACATATCAAATCCTGCATTAACATTTTTAATTGTAATTTTCAGGTAAGTTTAAGAATAAATGTAGAAAAAAACCCTGCAAGTTGCTCTTTAACATCAGTGGGCCACATCAAATGATGGTGAGAAGCTAAACTATCTATTTATGTCAATGACAGGGAGTGTGATTGTTGAAATAGGGTGTTAGAGGTCTTGCTGTTCAAAGAAGAATGACAAAACTGTAGATCACCAACACTATGGTTTATTTTTTATTCACAGGCAAGTCAACGTTGTCGCAGTAAAAGTCCCAAGATAGCTCCTGGTGCAATAAAATGTTCCCTTTCAGTGTTTCACTATTATGTCTGATGTTTCTCTATTAATATTGTCAAATGTCACCACGCTCACTTCCGCACGATGAGAGGTCAAAGGTCATCCAGGCTCTGGAGCCACAGCTTCAGGGCGAACATGGTCCCGGTGCTGACCCGCTCCACGTCCGGGCCGCTGACTGGCGTCCGGCTGAGGAAATCCTCCAGAGGCAGCGAGGAGTCGCTCAGAGCGCCATCTGCAGAGACCTGAGACACACTGCACGCACACACACATTTCATTAGGACATTTAACACTCAAAGGATTCTTCGAGATAATCTACACATTTTTAAGGTTTTTCGTAAATTACGTTTTTTTTTAAAAACATTTTTTATCTTAAACATTTGAGTGTTTCTTGTAAATGTTCAATCTCAGAGAATATTCAGGTTGTTTTCTTGTGATCACGTATAAAAATGTTGTAAATTATATTAAAAAATAACGGTTGGCCTGTAAAGATTTTGTTACTTCAAATAATGTTTCCCTAAAACAAAAATATGAGAAAATGAAGAATCTGGTTTTGAGGAGTTGCTACCTGACGCTGCGCTGCAGGTCGTGATTCTCTCCGTCCGGGTCGGACACCACGGCGCTGACCAGCTGCCGGTCGGCCCACAGACAGGCACTGACCTCCGCCGGAGACGGGCTCAGAGACCCCTGCAGGGTGACATTCACATTTCAGATGTCACACCAGCAACCACCTCACCGGGCGCCACATAGCTCACCTGGTAGGTAAAGGGACTGAGTTCCCAAGCGGAGGACCCAGGTCGAATCCGACCATGTAGTCCCCTCTATCTCCCCCTTTCTACACTGTCATCTCCGATAAAAACTGGCCCAAAAAAAACACCTCAAATATTTATCTATAAATACAATAAGCATTGTTTTATTGCAGAGCATTTCATTTTACATCTTGAGCCAATCTAATTATATTTGACTTGTATTTAGTTAAAGGTGGGGTAGGTAGTTTTGGGGAAACCAGCTGGAGAATTTGAAAATACACAGCCGGAACAAATCTGCCACTTCCTCACAGAGCCCCTCCTCCAAAACACACGAACGCGCTCATGACCAATGAGGGCAGAGATCAGTTTGTGCACAGATGGAAGGCTGACAGGCAGGTAGGCCATCCAGTTACTTTAGCCGGCTCAGATGATTGGTCATGCTTTTTACAGCGCCACAGCTTCCACAGATGACATGTTTTATGGATTTGTTGTCAAAGCACTTCAGATATTCATTGCTATCGGATGTTAAGAGCATTCCATGGAATATAACAACAAGTGTATCTCGAGCCGGTTTCTCAAACTTACCTACCCCACCTTTAACTCCTAAATATACTTATATTACAATATATCCTTTCTACTCTGTTTCTTCTTACACTATTTGTATTGTTCTTTAAATGAGTTTTATTGTCTTATGTCTTATTACGTACCTGCAGCTCCAGGTGGGAGAGGGGCGAGCGCAGCAGCAGGTAGACCACGATGTGATGTCTCTGAGGAAGACCTCTGGACAGAAGGGCGGGAAACACCGACTGACACACAGAGAGGCAAACAGGTGTATGTCAGTATGTAGTGTCTACTTTAAAGAGTCCTCTCCTGCTGTTGTTCAGGTGTATATCAGTATGTAGTGTCTCTACTTTAAAGAGTCCTCTCCTGCTGATGTTCAGGTGTATATCAGTATGTAGTGTCTCTACTTTAAAGAGTCCTCTCCTGCTGATGTTCAGGTGTATATCAGTATGTAGTGTCTCTACTTTAAAGAGTCCTCTCCTGCTGATGTTCAGGTGTATATCAGTATGTAGTGTCTCTACTTTAAAGAGTCCTCTCCTGCTGATGTTCAGGTGTATATCAGTATATAGTGTCTCTACTTTAAAGAGTCCTCTCCTGCTGATGTTCAGGTGTATATCAGTATGTAGTGTCTCTACTTTAAAGAGTCCTCTCCTGCTGATGTTCAGGTGTATATCAGTATGTAGTGTCTCTACTTTAAAGAGTCCTCTCCTGCTGATGTTCAGGTGTATATCAGTATGTAGTGTCTCTACTTTAAAGAGTCCTGCCTCACCTCCCAGACTCCCAGGATGTTTGGAGAACCTTCCTCTGGCTCCAGCTTCAGCCCCGTTTCCTCCTGTAACTCCCTGAGACCGGCGTCCAGCAGCTGCACACATTCATCTGACATTAACCACACTTTGAACTCAGTGAAGAAGACGAAGGAGAAAAGCTACGCAGAAGTCATATCAAATCATGTTCATAAAGAGATGATTCACCGTCTCATCCAGCTCGAGATGGCCTCCTATAAAAAAAAAAAAACACGTTAAAATGAAACAAAAAAAACACAAATATAAATGAGATGTGTTTGAAAGTGCTAACTCTGAAGTACTGACTATAGAGCTGAAGAGAAATTAAAAGCAGAATTTAAATCTTGAGATTTTAATCCAGAAATCCTGCTTCACTACATTTCCCATGATGCACTTGGCCCTGTAACAGATGAGTGTGAGACCTGGAGGAACCCAGATGTTGGGAAATATGCGGAGCTCCTTCGCACGCCGTGTCAACAACACCCTCTGATTGGCTGTCTGCAGGATGGTGGCCACGCCCACGTCCACTCCTCGCTGCTGAACGTCCAATGAGAGCGCAGCATTCTCTGTGACGGACAGGTGCTTGATGGGGCAGAAGGCGTGCCTCTGGGAGGGAAAGGACAACAGGGTGGTTAGAGATGGAGGGGTAATTATTAAAGATAGAGGGGGAAAGGACAAAAAGAGGGATGCGTATGAGAGGCGAAATATTAAACAAGGAATAAACAATAAAGACAAAATGAGGGACACAATTACAAAAGGAGGGGTAATATTAAAGATAAAGTAGTAAAATGACAGATAGAGGGCTAAATATGAAAGTAAAAGGTCAAATGAATGATCATGATTCGTATTTAACATGTGGAGTGTCTGACCTTCAGAGTGACCCCCCGCCCTGCGTCTGCTCGGTGAAGAATGAACCGGTTTCTCTCCAGAGAGCAGCCGACCTCCACCTCGTCCTCTCCACCCTCACTGAAGTGACCCGTTATACTCTGCAAACACATGAAGAAGAAATCTAAAGTGTAACCCTTCATGTAGCCTTACCTGGTGGTGGGCGGTCTATAATGCACACGCTGGGTTTAGCATCTACTGTGTCTATATCTACATTTCTAAAAAGGTAAACCCATAACGCGCAATAAAAGGTATTGGTTTGAGCAAACTCTCTAAGCAGAGTTTAGACCTCCAGCCAGCACGATAAGACACAGGACAACGAGTTAGAACGAATATAGAATGATTGTCAGGGCTTAGTTTAAACCGGGGAACAGGAGCCTCAAACCAGAATGCACGTTTCCCCGTAGAATATAGAAGTGATGCCAGAAAACAATATTTATGTTGGTCAACAACGGTATAATTACTCCAGAGATATGAGCATCACACTGAGCGTCAGAGACAGCTTTGTTTTTACAGGGAATAATTATGGGATGGATGTCCTCTCTGACACTGAAACTGAGATTTCTGAGTTTTATTTTACTGTCTATTTTCCGTAGAGGAAGTAAAGAAACTTCTGGAGTTATTTGTTGTTTGAGGTTCAATATATGACTCATCCGCTTTAAGACACAAAGACACATTATTTCCAGCTTCGCTCTGATGCAGAGGATATCAAATACATAAATAAAAATGGAATAAATTATATCCGATAAGAGACTAAAAACATCTTCAAAAGTAAATCAGTTCTGTTAAAGTCTCAGTTTACAACATCCCAGAACAGTTACAGTCTGATTTATGAATCTAAACTATTACACAATAATCAAATAATTAGTATTTAGTTATAAGTTTTAATAGCATAATATCCTCACAATTACAAAATGAAGTAAGGTTTGGTTGAGGATGAACTGGAATTTCCTACATCAAAAAGTCACTTGAACGCCTCACGGTTATTTCATTTGGCGGGGGCACAACAGATACTGCTAGCCTTTTGTTGAAAGACAACACATCTGATTAGTAATAAGCATTAGTGACAGATTCATCAGCCAATCAGATGTTGATGTTCAATGACAGTGTCCTGAGCTAAACTTCTGTCATGAGCTTCCTTTGTAGCATCGACTTTATTTACAAGTGACGGGTGAGCACGTTACTATTCACGTCATTTTAGAGCGACGTGAGAGTGCACAATGACACGAGTTTAATAATAGATTACTTCATTGATCAATGTTGGGACATGTCGTCTGCTTTTAACCCTTATCTAGCTGACTGTTGTGGTTGTTGATCAGCTGTTGTGATTGTTGATCAGCTGTTGTGACTGTTGATCAGATGTTGTGACTGTTGATCAGCTGTTGTGATTGTTGATCAGCTGTCGTGACTGTTGATCAGCTGTCGTGACTGTTGATCAGCTGTTGTGACTGTTGATCAGCTGTTGTGATTGTTGATCAGCTGTTGTGATTGTTGGTCAGCTGTTGTGATTGTTGATCAGCTGTTGCGACTGTTGATCAGCTGTTGTGACTGTTGATCAGCTGTTGTGATTGTTGATCAGCTGTTGTGACTGTTGATCAGCTGTTGTTACTGTTGATCAGATGTTGTGACTGTTGATCAGCTGTTGTGATTGTTGATCAGCTGTTGTGATTGTTGATCAGCTGTTGTGACTGTTGATCAGATGTTGTGACTGTTGATCAGCTGTTGTGATTGTTGATCAGCTGTTGTGACTGTTGATCAGCTGTTGTGACTGTTGATCAGCTGTTGTGATTGTTGATCAGCTGTTGTGACTGTTGATCAGCTGTTGTGACTGTTGATCAGCTGTCGTATTGTTGAGAGACTGTTTGGCATAATGTGCGCATCATTTGATCACGTCTCTGTTGGCTGGAACAGAGACGTGTTAAATGTGTGTGTGCTTCTCAATTGTTTACTGACGGCCCTGTCTAAAGCCCCACGGTACGCCACTGATGAATACACACACACTACATCTTTGTCGTTTTGCACAATCTACATTGACATTGAACTGTTTTGCATTTCCACATTGCATTGTCTTTGCTGCTGACTCGGCTTTTATTTATGTGTGACTATGTTTATTACTGCAGTGATGACGGTAAAGCTGTATTCTGTGAGCGTTGCTGACCTGCACAAATTGGGCTGGTTGAGCCGCTCCGTCCTTACACAAGTGAACCAGGACCTTCCTCGCTCGCTCCATGCTGCACCCGCTGAGACCTGCATTCATATTACATTTCATGGCGTTTCAGATTCACTAATTTCACTGACAAAAGGAGAAATACAAATACAATCATTTCTTAGGGATATGGAAATTGTGTAAAAAGTTTGGAAGTTTAATTAAAGCCAATAATAAATAACTACGACAAGAAATAAGTTAATTTAGTGCCCAGTTTAACAATTTCAGGATTATTTCATATATTATTTTACTATCGGCTTAAATGGAATTTTGACTAAAGAGTGAATCTAATGAACATTTTACTAAAGTACCAGATCTGAGTACTTCTACTTTTACTAAAATACCAGATCTGAGTACTTCTACTTTTACTAAAATACCAGATCTGAGTACTTCTACTTTTACTAAAATACCAGATCTGAGTACTTTTACTTTTACTCAAGTACAAGATCTGAGTACTTCTACTCTTACTCAAGTACAAGATCTGAGTACTTCTACTTTGACTAAAGTACCAGATGAGTACTTCTCCCTCTCTAACTGAACAGTAAACATCAACAGCTAACTTTAGCTAACCCTAAACAGAGCTAACTTTAGCTAACCCTAATCAGAGCTAACTTTAGCTAACCCTAAACAGAGCTAACTTTAGCTAACCCTAAACAGAGCTAACTTTAGCTAACCCTAATCAGAGCTAACTTTAGCTAACCCTAAACAGAGCTAACTTTAGCTAACCCTAAACAAAGCTAACTTTAGCTAACCCTAAACAGAGCTAACTTTAGCTAACCCTAAACAGAGCTAACTTTAGCTAACCCTAAACAGAGCTAACTTTAGCTAACCCTAAACAGAGCTAACTTTAGCTAACCCTAAACAGAGCTAACTTTAGCTAACCCTAAACAGAGCTAACTTTAGCTAACCCTAAACAGAGCTAACTTTAGCTAACCCTAAACAGAGCTAACTTTAGCTAACCCTAAAACCCCGTTTTAAATTTACATTCCGCGGGGGTATAAACCACAAAGA
>NC_136905.1:2138346-2168346 GCF_949606895.1 Notothenia rossii
TTCATGTTTTGTTGAGTTGTGTACGTACATTATCCCAAATGGTTCAGAGAGACGTGTCATTTTAATCAAGGTAACAGTACGTTCATCACGGTCTCCTGTAATGGTGGTGTATCCACTAAACCATGAGAAGATGAAGACTACAACTCCCATGATGCCACGCTGTTTCACCACCACACTAGTTTTTACTATAGCTTTAGAATATAACAGGTTGTGTGTTTGATGTCGTAACGATGCGTTGCCATGGAGCCTCAATAGAGAAAGCTGTGAGATGGAGCTTTAGAGTTACCAGTCTATCACTGGGTCTGAGCTCAGTGGAGTCTTTACCTTCCAGCGACACGAGACGATTCCAGACTTCATTTCCACCTTGGTCCTGGACCTTCAGAACCACTCTCTCTGTGCCCGTCTTCAGGAAAACTTCAAATATCGGAGGGTAATCTGGTCCAAAACTTGAGTCGAATGTTTTACTCTGAAAACCAGAAGCAGAAGTGAAATGTTTATCTGGATCTTTCCTGATTGTGGATCCACATGCAGATAAATGTGTGTTAATGATCATTGTGTTTCTTTAGAGGAGTATCAGTGACTCACCGCAGGCTGAATGAAGAAGCCCTCAGGTTCACAGTGCACACTGTAACTGTGATCAATAACCAGCTCACAGTCGGAGGAGATCTTGACGTGCACAGCACTTCCTTGTTTGACAGCAACCTTCAGTAACAGGATATTTTGGATCACTTTAGTTCATGCTCTCACAGTCAGGGAACATTCATTTAAAGATCATATCTAAAACCAACAAATGGTGACGGACCTGCTCTGCAGAGTGATGAGATTTACAATCAATTACAAACATAATAATAAGGATACATCACTCCTCTCTGTATCGAGACATTTAGGAATACTGTTATAGGGATGTTGAATATATAATACTTAACACATAAGTCTTTGAAACACAAACGACTGCTGCCCGAGGGTCAAAACATAGTGAGAAAGGATGAGATCACGTGATCCATCTCAGGAAGCCTTATGGATCACAAGTGACACAGGCAGACAGAAATACAGCAGCCATCGAACCATCTGAAGATTCAGTTCAGATAGATCTTACTCTCTCTGTGGTTAAAAACAAGTGTTTGGTCTGACAGTGAGCATGAATCTGACTTACCTCCCCCTCAAGGACGTTTTTCTGCAGCAGAAGTACATCCAGTATCTGCTCCTCTCGGCCCGGGGGTCGCAGGAACAGCATAATTTTGCCTTTTATCGGCCACCCTAGAAAACCTTTCAATGTATCGATGATGAGGCCAAAGGAAGAGAGGTGAGGCACGTTCACCACCACGTGAGTGGGTGTGACCTCCAGCGGCTCCAAGATGCTCAGGCCTTCCTCAGTGATGTGGACGACAGACAACAGGCCGTCCAGGAGCAGCGCTGTGGAGCAAAGAGCTGGTCATCTGTTGCTTTGAAACAGCTTCATCATATTCAATGTCACACCACTTTAGCTCAGAGCTAATGTTCATCTAATGTCATTCACTTTGGAGCCTCACTAGGATGTTCCAGTTTATATCCTCCACCTTTTATTTTAATGTTTCATTATTGATCTGCCCCCTGTGATCTTTCTGGATGGGAGCATTTACTGTTATGTTTGTAATCTGCAGCCAGAACAGCTTGACTGAGTCCGGTCTCATGTCTGAGTGATTCTCTAGATGTGTGAAGAGTTTTCTAAAGCTTGCAGGGCGTAGAAAGTCTAACTTATAAATGTTGTTGTCTGTTGTTTTGTTTTGTTCATGCTTCAGCCAGACTGACAATGTGAAGAGCAGAAAGAGCAACGGATGGATAACAAAGTAAGAATTATTCAAACTGCTAGCTTAGCATCACAACAGTAACAGAGAGCTAGCGTTGAGTTAGCACTGTTAGCAGCTGAGCATGCTGTGGACTGACCAATCACAGTTTAAATCTCTTTAATATTACAGAGAGGAGACTGCAGAGGGCCCAAAGACAATCCAACTCAGTGTTTAGAGCTGAACTGCATCGTCTGCTTCAATAATGATCAATGATGTCATGAAACACATCGACTAAATGGATGTTTAATCATTTCATTCTTCTTCTTTTAGGGACAAAACTATTTGAATGTAAAGAACAGATTTGGTGTCTGCATCATACTGTTGCTATCTTTGTTACAAGTTTAATAAAGCTGATTCATAACTCTTGAGCGGTAGTGGATATTAAAAGGTGCCACAGAAACATTATATAAGTGTATATTTGTTAACACTAGAGGTCTTTACCATCCTCTGTCTCGCTGTGTGGCAGGTGGAGCTGGACGACGGCAGCTTCAACAGAACTCTTCACGTCGAACAGCGGCCCTGCTGCCTGCTTGCCAGCTGATTGGAGGAGGCTCTCCTCCCAAGGGACCGTCCTGTACAGAAGCTCCGCCTCCTGAGCCATGACGAACACCAGGCCAGTCAAATCACACTGGAACTCACCTGGACCAGGACACCTGAACCTGTAGACTCACAGGGGACAGGTTACTACAACAAGCCTTCACTGGCCTGTGTTCTGACTGACAGGTGTTCATCCAGCTGGAGTCTGACCTGGAGGAGGGTTTGTTGAAAGATCTGAAACACCTGATGATTACAGGAACATCACTGAAGATGTGTCCACATGCATCAGAATGTGTGTGCGTGTGCAAAAACAAAACAATCCTACACACAGAGGCATTATTTTAGGTACAGTATGTCTGTTAGAAAGAGATTGGATGCAATACGTCATGGTGAAAGACATGAAATGAAACACAATACAATAAATATATATTTTTAATGTGTTTAAATAATGTTTGGTCATGTTATAGCATTACCTGTATTTAGATCCAGTAGTGTGTTCAGGTGAGAAGGATTTAGGAGCCTGGAGTAAACACAGTTATTTATTAATTATTTGAAAAATGGAAAATAGTCTGGATCATTTGAGTTCATTGTTCATTTCAAACGGTCAAAACACAGTATTACCAGCCAATCACAGCACAGTATTACCAGCCAATCACAGCACAGTATTACCAGCCAATCACAGCACAGTATTACCACTCAATCACAGCACAGTATTACCAGCCAATCACAGCACAGTATTACCAGCCAATCACAGCACACTACTACCAGCAAATCACAGCACAGTAATAACAGCCAATCACAGCACAGTATTACCAGCCAATCACAGAGCAGAAGTACCAGCCAGCAGAAATATTTCCCATTTTGTCGAGGATCCAGATATTTTAAATGGCATCATCATATACATTTATTGAATCAACTTGGTGATATGTAATCCTTTTAGGCACATCTCCCATTAAAAAAGCAGAAACAAATTAAATAGAAATGTTCATAACTCATAATCGAATACCTGAATCATTTCGATCAATTGCGAGCATTATAGCGTTTAACTTGACAGCCCTAATAATTATATTTTACTTCAGTGGTGAAATAAATAGACTTCACTCTGTTCAACTGCTCCTCTCTCACCTTTCTGTCTGTCTTCACTTCCTGTTCCACATCGGAGTCACCTGATGGAGAGAAGAGGTGACAGAGAAAGATAATAATTGAACTTGAACAAAGACAAACATTAGCAGCCAAAATGATTGAATAGAGCTGTAACAAAATGGAATTCAAATATATAGTTGTTGTGCTATAAAGACCTTTTAAGATCAGGTTTAATGTACAATATCTTGATGAATTGAGGATATAATAATACATATACATTTAATTTATACAGCGCTTCTCATCTGCCAAGACAAATCTTGAAGCGCTTGGTTTCAGTACTCACAGGCCTTCTGGATCTTGGCTCTGATTATCTTGCCTTTTGTCCTGTGGGGATGAACACAATCCAACAGTTTGAGATCCAGTTTAAAATATGTGTTAGTTCTTTGAGTCAGCTTCAGAGTCCTGACTGATCTCATGCTTCACATCCCATCATATCTCCTCTGCAAACACTACGACTGACTGCTCTCAGCTGCATGACAGGAAGTAACCAGTCATTAGAAACTAGAAACATCCCATAAAAAACAGACTACCTTTCCCACTCTTCTGTAAAATCCCATATGTCCATTAGAGAGTTGATTACTAAAGTTTGGCTTTGCATTTTCAGCTGGCCTTCTAATTATTTAGCATATTTCGCAACTTCCTGCAGATCGCACTGTTTAGCCTGGGCATTTTTTTAATTCCAGCCAATCAACACATTGTAATGTGAATCCTCCATGTTGCTGTCCGTGTTGCCAAACTTCTTTAACTCTGAACGTGTCGTCATTTTTCAAACTCCCCGTAGAGATTTATAAACGGATCCCTGCAGAACCCTTAGAGTTGTAATAAAATGCAGCGACCATGTCTCACTTCAACAAAACCTCATAAAAGTTCCACTGGATTGTTATTCAGTTGGTGATAAGTTTATAGATTCATGTAGCCTGCATTCAAGTCGAGTTTAACCATTTTGTGATACTTGGTTTATTATTAAATCAAAAAAGAAAGTCAGTTTAGTGTCATAAGTGGATATCTCAGTGATATGAAGGCTGTAGCTTCGAAATGCTAACATTAGCCAAGTTATCTTAGCTTGATATCAACAATTTAGGTAGCATTTCTTATGTAAACAATTAAACATTTGACTTTTAAAACAATGTGAAGGCTTTTTTAATTATGTTTTACTATGTTTAGTAGAGACGTTATTGTTAGCCCTAACACTTGATTGGCTTACTTGTAAGATCTGTGTGGTAGACCCTCACACTGCCCAGTGTTATCTATCAGTGTTTCTGCACCGAATAAAATCACATAAAAACCCTGCATGTTTAATCGCATAATCAAGGATGTTAGCCCGCATAATCAAGGATGTTAGCCCGCATAATCAAGGATGTTAGCCCGCATAATCAAGGATGTTAGCCCGCATAATCAAAGATGTTAGCCCGCATAATCAAAGATGTTAGCCCGCATAATCAAGGATGTTAGCCCGCATAATCAAGGATGTTAGCCCGCATAATCAAGGATGTTAGCCCGCATAATCAAGGATGTTAGCCCGCATAATCAAGGATGTTAGCCCGCATAATCAAGGATGTTAGCCCGCATAATCAAGGATGTTAGCCCGCGTTTTTCTGGAGGTTCTAGCTTATTGATTAAATAAATAGGAAATAAATGAATAAACAACTAAAATAAACAGCACATCAGAGTAACAATAATAAAAGTAATAATTTCGATTTTTATAGCGTCTTTCAAGAAACCCAAGGACGCTTAACAATGGGAGAACAAATAAATAATAATAATAAAAATAAACACACAGACACTCCCAATTCATAGAAGGCCATTTTCAGCTGGCCTTCTCTTGTTTGTGGAAGAATGAAAGAGCCTGCAGTCAGTGGGAAACATCACTGATCTGTTGTGATTCCCCAGTGAGAGAAACACCTCCCTGTGTTTAATACAATACTGCTGAACCAGCAGAGACCCCGTACTGACCAGAGAGTCTCCAGGCTGCAGTTTGGACTCTCCAGAAGATCTCTCAGCAGCTTCACTTCTGAATCCTGCAGATCGTTGAATCTCAGGTCCAGAACTCTCAGATGGGAGGGGTTGGACATCAGAGCTGAGGCCAGAGTAAAACAGCTGATCTCTGACAAACTGCAGCCCCACAGTCTGAATAAAGGAAACATGATGTAACTTTAGAAAACAAAGTTCCTTATTGAAATAACTCCAGGTTTAATAATCCAATCAGAGCTGGATTTTCCAACGCCAAATACAAAATGGCCGACTTCCTGTACGTCTTAATAATAATAAAATAATAAAATTCAATAACATGCTTTAACCACCAGGTGTCCCTTTCTATCAGCTGTGCACCTTTATGATGTAAATACAGCCTATCTACCGATTGGATCAAATATAAAAGTCAGCCGAATTAGTGTTGATCCTGCGAGGAGACGTGTTGTGTGAAGAGAAATTGAAGATGTTGTTTAATTGCTGATATATTTATGATCCACGTCACGTTTTCAGTCTTGGCGTCAGTTCCTCATGTTTGTCTAGAAGTCTTCTCATCAGGGCTCTATGAATAGCGAACTACGGCAGATCTGTAATATGTAATGCAGCCGAACCGTGTATTACAATGCCGTTATGTGATGACTTTCAAAGAGAAAAGCAAGAACACTCGGAATAAAGTATTATTTAAAAAAAATGTTTTCGGATTTCACATCGCATAAACACCATCTCCCAGCGTGCATTGCGGCTAAACCATCCAATCATCGAGCTGAGGATCTTGCCTACGTTTGTTTCCGTTTTCGTTTATGACGGATGTATTTTGTTATACACACATTCCTTCACATTTACATTTTAATGTACATTAAAGTATCTCATGAGGCCTTCTAACATGTTTTTAAATATAACAACGGTTGTAGTTGAAGAGTTTGTAAATGAACATGAACTGAAGCTGTTGCCTGGCAACGCAATCGCACAATGTCACGTCCGTTAATTCCACATCCACACGCATGGATTAACATTGATTTAATCATTAATGTAGCCTTTGTTTCTGCTAAAAGAGGTGTCGACCAGCTGGGGCAACAAGAAAATTGGCGTAATCGAGTGTGACTATTAAAAAAAAAATCATTATTATATTAATATAAACAATAACAACCGACCGTCGGGGTAGCATTTGCTTGGCATTTCCGGGTATTTCTCCACTGGTTAACAATACCATGTAACTGTCACGTTTGAAAGGACGAAATCGTCACATCTTCACGTCTCCCAGCATGGTAAATAGTCACATGTTCATGTCTTGCCGTGATACCGGGTTGGTTAAACAGGTAACACACTGCTGCTGCTTCATGATAACTGAGAGCATTATATTAGTATGAGCAGAGTGCACATGTGAGCAAACTATCCAAAGTGTGTAGAGCTGTTAAAGCTGACAGCTGATCATCTGAAGCAGACGTGGCTTCAGTGACGCTTCAGAGGAAAGCCCTCATCCCTCCTCTAGTCTGATGAGCTCTGAGAGAACATTAAGGACTGTCTCAACGAGCCCTTCACTTCCTCTCGTGTGATCACAAAGACACCTGCACACATTTATATAGCATCAAGTTTCTTTCACCAGACGAGGGCTTTTGTTTTGAAAGGACTTCTGAGAGTTGGCCCCGGCCCCTCGCTACTATGATCATTTGAGCTTTTAGTAAAATACAAGACCCTTCAGTCACTTTTCTATTGAGACGTTTTAGAGAGAAAGACCATTAAAGTGCAGGAACACAGACTTCTCATTAATATGAAACACATCTCAGAAAGAAAGTTGAAGATGATGAACTGACCCGAGAGTCTCCAGTCTGCAGTCTGGACTCTCCAGAAGATCTCTCAGCAGCTTCACTCCTGAATCTTGCAGATCGTTGTGACTCAGGTCCAGATCTCTCAGATGGGAGGGGTTGGACTTCAGAGCTGAGGCCAGAGCAGAACAGCTGATCTCTGACAAGATGCAGCACCTCAGTCTGAATAAAGAAAACATGATAAGGATACAAATCAGTTTATAATCCAGTCAGATGTTCAGGTCTGAAATGTGTAGCTCATCATTACTTCCTCCTAATCAATGATCTTTCCCTGAATTACAGAGACTGTCATTCTGTTATTGTGGATCATCATTATATCAGCCTTCTGTTTGTTATCTGTGAAAACACGTCTAAATGATGGGAACATAAACGTTTCTGTGTCAGAAAGTAAACTTTACGTAAAACTAATATTAGTTCAGAGGACCTTCTTTATTCAGACCATTTACTAAAGAAAACATACATTTACTTTAGCAACCAACAGTGGAAGAATAATAGTTTCTTTAGGAAACAATCAACTGTTACGACAACATTTACAAACGTATGGATCTAATATATGTCTGATGAAGAATCAGGATGAATAACTAATGAAACATGAGATCTCCAGCAGGAACAGAGAGTCAGTGAACTGACCTGAGAGTCTCCAGTCTGCAGTCTGGACTCTCCAGAAGATCTCTCAGCTGCTTCACTCCTGAATCCTTCAGATCATTTTGACTCAGGTCCAGATCCTTCAGATGGGAGGGGTTGGACTTCAGAGCTGAGATCAGACCAGAACAGCTGATCTTTGACAAACTGCAGCCACTCAGTCTGAATAAAGGAAACATGATGTAACTTTAGAAAACAATGTTCCTGTTTGAAATAACTCCAGGTTTAATAATCTGATCAGAGCTGAATAAGTTTAGAAAGTGGAAACTCCAAACAGGTTAAAAACTGTAAGACAGAAAAAGTTAAATAGAGGTTATAGTCCGTGTTTTTCTTATGTCAATAGTTTTATTTCGTAAACCAGTGAACAGAGAGGAGACTGCAGGCTCTTTAGTTTCTGCTCTTAGTCTTACTAAATGATCATAGATCTTTTGGGAGAGGGGCGGGACTCTCAGAAGATAATGAAGAACTAAAGCCCTCGCTCAATAATGTGGGGGGAGGCTTTATAAAGAATGACATCATCAAGGCATGTACATTAATATTTCAGTGAGAAAAGTCAGCCTATAGCCACGAGGCGCTGTCTGTAGTGAGGTCTGTTCTGAAGCGTTCCTCTGACGCTGCTGTCGCTCGTTTGAAAGGAAATCAAACCACTGTTAATAAACTAAGGCCAGTCAGATTCAGCAGGAGAGTCAGTAAACGTCCGGTCAGCAGAGCGCTGTAGTGCTGTCTCTGCTGTGTAACTACTCTATGTGACAGTTGAAGAGAGACGATGAGCACTTCATATTCATAAAGTACTGCCAGTTACATAGATTCAAACTTTCCCACCAAACCAACCACACTTGTATGGACAGTTAGTTCCTGAAGTTGAATCATGCTCCATCTGTTTTATTATCTTTACTCTGAGCGCACCGTGTTGCATTCTGGGAGCTTGTTCATCACAGCAGTGGATTTAAGCAGCAGAAAGCCGGCACGTGTACAGCCTCTAACGAGAGCTGCAAACATTGCTCCGGTGCTCGAGCGGTACTTTGATATATACACATTGATCTCAGTACGTGTCAACGATGAATCATCCATGCAAACCAAAGTTAGCCATGGAGTGCCACAGGGCTCAGTGCTTGGACCTATTTTGTTCACACTATATATGCTTCCGTTAGGCAATATTATAAGGAATCATTCTCTAAACTTCCATTGTTATGTGGATGATACTCAACTATATTTATCCATCAAGCCTGATGAAACCAATCATCTAAATAAAATTCAAGACTGCCTCAAGGACTTAAAAACGTGGATGACCTTAAATGTTTTGATGTTAAACACGACCAAAACTGAAGTTATTGTACTTGGCCCGAAGACTCTACGAAACAAATTATCTAAAGATATATTAACTATGGATGGCATTAATTTGGCCTCCAGTGAGACTGTAAGGAATCTTGGTGTTATATTTGATCAGGATTTATCCTTTAACACCCACATAAAATCAATTTCAAGGACTGCCTACTTCCATCTACGTAACGTTGCAAAAATCAGGCATATCTTGCCTCAAAACGATGCAGAGAAACTAGTCCATGCATTTGTTACTTCAAGGCTGGATTATTGTAACTCCTTATTATCAGGGTGTACCAAGAAGT
Source organism: Notothenia rossii (assembly GCF_949606895.1). NCBI lineage: Eukaryota > Metazoa > Chordata > Actinopteri > Perciformes > Nototheniidae > Notothenia > Notothenia rossii. Next base: position 2,147,911 of record NC_136905.1, read on the forward strand.
CAGTCAAGTCGCTTCAGCTGATTCAAAATGCTGCAGCTCGTGTACTAACCAGAGTTAGGAAAAGGGACCACATTACTCCTGTTCTGGCTGCCTTACACTGGCTCCCTATAGAACACAGAATAGAATTTAAAATTCTTCTTCTCGCCTACAAAGCCCTTAATGGGCAGGCGCCATCTTACCTTAAAGAACTCATTATACCCTACTGTCCCACTAGGGCATTGCGTTCCAAGAATGCAGGGTTGTTGGTTGTTCCTAGAGTCTCTAAAAGTACAATGGGAGCCAGAGCCTTTTCTTATCAAGCTCCACTTTTGTGGAATCAGCTTCCAGTTTGTGTTCGGGCGGCAGACACCCTATCCGTTTTTAAGAGTGCGCTTAAGACCTTCCTTTTTGATAAAGCTTATAGTTAGGGCTGATTAGATTCAGCCCCTAGTTTTGCTGATATAGGCTTAGTTTGTTGGGGGACATCTTACTTCTTCCTTCTCTCTGTCTATACCTGTGTACTCTCATGTTCCGATTAACCCAGCTTCCCCAAATGTCTTTCTTTTTGGTGTCTATATACGCCGGGATCCGGAGTCATGGATGATCCTGCGGTCCTGTGTCATGGATCGCGAGTCCTGGATCTTGAGTCGTGGCTGTGGTCCTGGATCACAAGTCCTGGATGGATATACTCGTGGATTCATCTTCCTATTATACACACATGCATTTACAAACATTTGGAATACCTATGTTGCAAATGTATTATCTTTTCAATTTACACACGGCATCTATTGCACGTCTGTCCGTCCTGGGAGAGGGATCCCTCCTCTGTTGATCCCCCTGAGGTTTCTCCCATGTTCCCCTTTAAACTGTGGGTTTTCTCTGGAAGTGTTTCCTTGTACGATGTGAGGGTCTAAGGACAGAGGGTCTAAGGACAGAGGGTCTAAGGACAGAGGGTCTGAGGACAGAGGGTCTAAGGACAGAGGGTCTAAGGACAGAGGGTGTCGTGTTGTCATACTGATATTCTGTACAAACTGTGAAGTCCACTGAGACAAATGTAACATTTGTGATATTGGGCTATATAAATAAACATTGATTGATTGATTGATTGATTGATTGAGTACAGAAATTAAAGATGGAGAACTGACCTGAGAGTCTCCAGTCTGCAGTCTGGACTCTCCAGAAGATCTCTCAGCAGCTCCACTCCTGAATCCTGCAGAGCGTTCTCACTCAGGTCCAGAACTCTCAGATGGGAGAGGTTGGACTTCAGAGCTGAGACCAGGGCAGAACAGCTGATCTTTGATAAACTGCTGTCTCTCATTCTGAATAAAGGAAACATGATTTCATTTCATTTCATTTCAAACCTTTATTTAGACAGATTGGTCCCTTGAGATCATCGATCTCATTTACAAGGGAGACCTGCAATGATGTAACTTTAGAAAACAATGTTCCTGTTTGAAATAACTCCAGGTTTAATAATGTGATTAGAGTTAAACAGGCTTTTAATGTCAGTGATGATTTAGAAACAGTCCATTGATAATCTGGATCTTTCACTTTGATCAGATGTTTAACAACTCCTTCATCTCCCTCACAGCTCATCAGTACTAACAGCATCTCCACTGACTCATGGAGCTCAGAGTGAGTCTGTGGAAGCTCAAACTCTCTCCCTCACACATTCACCTTCTCTTTGTTAATCTGATCAATATTCAGTCATTAGCAAAAGTGGAAAATAATAAATACAATATATTTGTTCTCAGGCAAATTCAGAAAAAGAACACAAACAGATCTGTATGAACTGCAGTCAGTGAACTGACCTGAGAGCCTCCAGTCTGCAGTTTGGACTCTTTAGTCCAGAACTCAGCAGCTCCACTCCTGAATCCTTCAGAGCGTTGTGACTCAGGTCCAGATCTCTCAGATGGGAGGGGTCAGACTTCAGTGCTGAGGCCACGACTTCACAGTCAGTCTCCGAGAGTCCACAGTCAGCAAGTCTATAATAACACATATATTACAACATGTGTTAAAAAAGAGGAAACATTATATTAACCTCAAGCATTTGATGAAAACATATTTGACAAATGCTGATAGACATTTTCTGTTATTCCATGTCATATTATATACAGTATAATAATGTATTATAATAGAGTGTAATGTGTTGTCAGGGTGATCTGATCACATGTCTGTGCTCCTGCTGTCAGTGACTGTTACCAAAGAAACATAAATTAAATAAATCACTTGACAATATTAGAGATGTACATATTTAAATGTTAATTTATATTTGGATGTGATGGATGAAGGATGTTTTGGCTTCTCTGAGCATCTGGAAATGTACTGCACACACAAACACAATTAACAAACCAATAAAGTTTCAATACTTTCAACTGAATACCAGGTATATCAGGTGTTCCCAGTATATCAGCATTAAGACATAACTGTGTTATTGGTGGGAAATTATAAAGATCTTACTTTAAACTCGAATACATTTTGATAAAAACGTGTGTGTTTAATGATAAAGAAACTACTAGAAAGTAATAATAGCTTTCTGTGATAACTGGAAGTCCTGCTGTGTGGTGTGATCACATCGCAAGAGGTTGCGGGAGGGCCCCGGTACCGGGGTCTCTCGGGCTTAACAGGTTCAAAAATTGAAATGTTAGTGTTTATTTGAATAACTAAACTTCTGATCCACATTAGCTTATAAAGTTAATTAAATCTGGACTTACTGTGCCTTCCTGCAGTTCCTCACAGCTGGAATCAGTCTCCTTCGTCCCTCATCTGTTGTTTTGTACTTCTCCAGGTCCAACTCATCCAGAACCTCCTCTGACATCTGCAGCATGTAGGCCAGAGCAGAGCAGTGGATCTCAGAGAGTTCCTCCTCTGATCTGTTCTCTGACTCCAGGAACTCTGTGATCTCCTGATGTACTGAGAGGTCCTTCATCTCTGTCAGACAGTGGAAGATGTTGATGCTCCTGTCAGGAGAGATTTCATCACTGCTCATCTTCTTTAGGTTCTTGATGGCTCTTTGGATGTCTGTGCGACCCAGCCGGCCTTTGAAGAGTCTCTGGATGATTCCTGGACGGTTGTCTGTGCAACCCAGCAGGCCTCCTAACAGTCTCTGGTTGGACTCCAGAGAGAGGCCGTGGAGAAAGCGGACAAACAGGTCCAGGTGGCCATTTTCACTTCTGAGGGATTTCTCCATGGCTCCCTTTAGGAAGACATCCAGGGATGGATAATCCCGATCTCTGTTATACCTGTTGCTATAGCCTTCCTGCAGGAAGTCCTTCAGTACCGCTGTGTCTCTGTTGCTGTAACAGTGCAACATGTAGACTGCAGCAAGAAACTCCTGAATGCTCAGATGAACAAAGCAGTAGACTATTTTCTTGAAGATCACTCTCTCTCTTTTGAAGATCTCTGTACAAACTCCTGAGTGTACCAAGGCCTCTGTGACACCAAGACCACAGCGCTGCAGGTCTTCTTGGTAGAACATGATGTCTCCTTTCTCCAGATGTTCAAACGCCAGCCTCCCCAGCTTCAGAAGAAGCTCCCTGTCAGCCTCCGTCAGCTGCTGTGGACTCGTCTCATGTCCCTCTTCATACTTCTGCTTCTTCCTCTTGGTCTGGACCAGCAGTAAGTGTGAGTACATGTCAGTGAGGGTCTGGGGCAGCTCTCCTCTCTGGTCTGTAGTCAACATGTGGTCCAGAACTGCAGCAGTGATCCAGCAGAAGACTGGGATCAGACACATGATGTGGAGGCTCCTGGAGCTCTTGATGTGAGAGATGATTCTGCTGGACAGGTCTTCATCACTCCATCTCCTCCTGAAGTACTCCTCCTTCTGGGCGTCAGTGAAGCCTCGTACTTCTGTCACCCTGTCCACACACTCAGGAGGGATCTGATTGGCCGCTGCAGGTCTGGAAGTTATCCAGACGAGAGCCGAGGGAAGCAGCTTCCCCCTGATGAGGTTTGTCAGCAGCACGTTGACTGAGGACTGCTGAGAGACATCAGACACAACCTCATTGTTTCTGAAGTCCAGAGAAAGTCTGCTTTCATCCAGGCCGTCAAAGATGAGCAGCACTTTGCAGACAGCTAGCTGCTCTGCTGTGAGCTTCTGTAAGGTTGGATGGAAAACATGGAGCAGCCTGAGAAGACTGTACTGCTCACCTTTGATCAGGTTCAGCTCCCTGAAGGAGAGCGGGATCACCAGACTGACATCTTGGTTTCCCAAACCCTCGGCCCAGTCCAGAGTGAACTTCTGCACTGAGAAGCTTTTTCCAACTCCAGCGACTCCGTTGGTCAGGACCGCTCTGATGAGAGTCTGTTGGTCAGGTGAGGCTTTAAAGATGTCCCGGCACTTGATTGGAGTGTCATGGAGGGGCTTCTTCTTGGAAGCTGTCTCCAGCTGCCTCACCTCATGTTGGGTATTAACCTCTTCACTCTGGCCTTGTGTGATGTAGAGCTCAGTGAAGATGCTGTTGAGGAGGGTTTGACTTTGATCAGTTCCTTCAGTCACACGTTCACATCTCCTCCTCAGACTGAGCCTATGTTCATCTAGAACCTCCTGCAGACCACGTACTGCTGAGAGAGCAGGAAACAGGAGAGAATAAGAAAATGATTTGAAGAATCCAACAATAAAAACAGACAGAGTTTAACATTTTTATAAAACAGCTTACTGTCTATGCTCTAAAACAGTATACCTTGTTGAGGTTTCCATATTAAGTTGAATAATTAAAACGAAAGTTCATATAATGGATTATATTCAAATATAATCAAATATATTCTTGTATAACCCTCAATGAAAATGCATTTTATTTCATGTTGTTCTATAACCACAGTATATACGTACAAACATAAGTGGTTTGGTAGATTGAGTTTCAGGCCTATTACAGTTTATCACTATGGTTGTCACTGTTTAAAGAGGGGAGACAGTTGTCTTAATTTGTTGAATGTTTGAATGAGTTATGTAATAATAATAATAATAATTTCAATTTATATAGCGCCTTTCACGAAACCCAAGGACGCTTTACAATGGGAAGTAACAAAACAAAACAAAAAGTAATAATAATCATACAGATACATAGGCTGAAGAAAACAAAACAGGAACAGGTTGCTGGATACTGCATATTAGTTGAGGCCAAAGGCCTGAGTGAACAGATGGTGTTTGAGGTGTTTTTTGAAGGTGTCCAGAGTGTGCATTCCTGATTGCAGAGGGGAGAGGATTCCAGAGGGTGGGGGCTGCGACACTGAAGGCTCTGTTGCCAAATGTTTTCAACTTGGAGTGCTGGATGGAGAGCAGCCCTTTGTCGGAGGACTGCAGGTGACGAGAGGGGGTATAGGGCTGAAGGAGGTCAGAGATGTATGGAGGGGCTAGGGAGTGGAGAAATGTGTAAGTTAGCAGGAGGAGTTTGTACTGGATGCGTGACTTGACCGGGAGCCAGTGAAGGTGGATGAGGGTAGGGGTGATGTGTTGGCAGGGCTTAGTGCGGGTGAGAAGCCTGGCTGCAGAGTTCTGGACGTACTGGAGCCTGTCCAGGGCTTTGCTGGTGACCCCGAACAGAACTCCATTGCAGTAGTCCAGACGAGAGGAGATGAAGGTATGGATTAATTTTTCTGCAACGGAGTCGGGGAGAGAGGGCCGGAGTCTGGAGATGTTTCGTAGGTGAAAAAATGCAGTTTTGACAGTTGACCTGATGTGGGAGTTAAAGGTGAGGCTAGAGTCCAGAGTGACGCCCGGGCTGCGAACCTCGGGGGAAGGGTGGATGGAGCCGCCATCGATGCTGAGGAGCAGATCTCCAACCTTCCGGAGCAGTGTTTTTGGGGCCACAACCATGAGCTCCGTTTTGTTATTGTTGAGTTTAAGTAGATTTTTTGACATCCAGGCTTGGATGTCGCGGAGGCAGTTGACAAGTGACAGTGGGGGTAGCTGGGATGATGGATAGGTACTGATGTAGAGTTGGGTGTCGTCGGCATAGGAGTGGAAGTTGAGACCATGTTGGCAAATGATTTCACCGAAGGGGAGCATGTAGATGTTGAATAGAAGGGGGCCAAGCACCGAACCTTGCGGCACACCTTGGTTGACAGGGGCTGGGGGAGAGCTGGATTTTCCGACGGTCACAAACTGTTGCCTGTTGGAGAGGTAGGAATGGAACCAGGAGAGGGCTGTACCAGAGAGGCCAAGGTAGACGGATAGGCGGTTGAGTAGGATAGTGTGGGAGACTGTGTCGAATGCGGCGGAGATGTCCAGGAGGATAAGGATGCTGACGAGGCCTGAATCGGCGGCTATGAGGAGGTCATTGGTTATTTTAATAAGGGCCGTCTCTGTGCTGTGGTTGGATCTGAAGCCTGATTGGAAGGGTTCGTAGAGCTCATGGTCGGACATATGATGGTGGAGTTGTAACCAGCCACCTATGAGGAATTACCTCTGAATTCATGTCGGAAATAGGTGTTGAATGCAACTAAAGGAAACGCAAGGCAAGTTTATTTATATAGCACCTTTCAACACAAGGCAATTCAAAGTGCTTTACAAGAATGAAAATGGCATTTAAAAAGCAAAGATAATAAAATAAACATTAAAAGAAAAAATACATGGATACAAGTTACAGTGCAGTTTAAGATATGAATAGTTCAATTAAAAGCAGCGACAAAAAGAAAAGTCTTCAGCCTGGATTTAAAAGTAGTAAGAGTTGCAGCGGACCTGCAGGTTTCTGGGAGTTTGTTCCAGATATTTGGAGCATGATAACTGAACGCTGCTTCTCCATGTTTAGTTCTGACTCTGGGGACAGAAAGCTGACCCGTCCCTGAAGACCTGAGAGATCTGGATGGTTCATCATTTAGCAGGAGGTCAGAAATGTATTTTGGGCCTAAACCATTCAGTGCTTTATAAACAGCAGCAGTATTTTGAAATCTATTCTTTGACACACAGGAAGCCAGTGTAAAGACTTCAGTGCAGGAGCGATGTGATCCTCTTTCTTAGTGTTAGTGAGGAACCAGAGTAAAGACTTCAGAACAGGAGTGATGTGATCCACTTTCTTAGTGTCAGTGAGGAACCAGAGTAAAGACTTCAGAACAGGAGTAATGTGATCCTCTTTCTTAGTGTCAGTGAGGAACCAGTGTAAAGACTTCAGAGCAGGAGTGATGTGATCCACTTTCTTAGTGTTAGTGAGGAACCAGAGTAAAGACTTCAGAACTGGAGTGATGTGATCCACTTTCTTAGTGTTAGTGAGGAACCAGAGTAAAGACTTCAGAACAGGAGTAATGTGATCCTCTTTCTTAGTGTCAGTGAGGACTCGAGCAGCAGCGTTCTGAATCAGCTGTAGCTTTCTAATAGATTTTTTTGTGAGACCTGTGAAGACACCATTGCAGTAGTCCAGTCTACTGAAAATAAAAGCATGCTCTTTTAATCCTAGATATGTTCTTTAGGTGATAGTAAGCTGATTTAGTAACTGTTTTAATGTGACTGTTGAAACTCAGGTCAGAGTCCATGACTACACCTAGATTTCTGGCTTTATCGGTTGTTTTGAACATTGCAGACTGAAGCTCAGCGCTAACTTTTATACGTTCTGCCTTGGCTCCAAAAACCATTACCTCAGTTTTTTCTTTTGTTTAATTGGAGAAAGTTCTGACACATCCAGTCATTGATTTGTTCAATGCTCTTACTCAGTGTTTGAATTGGAGCATAGTCTCCTGATGAAATGGTTGTGTACATTTGTGTGTCATCTGCATAGCTATGGTAACTTATTTTGTTGTTTTTCATTATCTGAGCCAGTGGTAGCATGTAGACATTAAAGAGAAGAGACCCCAAGATGGAGCCTTGAGGAACCCCACATGTCATATTTGTCAACTCAGAAGTGTATTTACCTATAGAAACAAAACAATGTCTGTCCTTTAAGTAGGATTCAAACCAATGTAGAACTGTTGCCGAAAGTCCCACCCAGTTTTCTAGTTGGTCTAGTAATATGCTGTGGTCAATAGTGTCAAACGCAGCACTGAGATCTAATAATACTAACACTGAAGTTCTGCCACTGTCAGTGGAGATCTTTACAAGAGCAGTCTCAGTGCTGTGGTTTGGTCAAAAGCCTGATTGGAACACATTGAAACAGTTATTTAAACTAAAGAGGGAAAGTTGAAGAGAGTCACAAAATAAAACAAGAAATGTAAAGCTGTGAATTAATGTTATATCTCTCACAGGTTCCGCCCTCTACTGGACTCTATGGGTACTCCCCTTGATCCTATCATGCAAGCATTCATTCACTGAGACTTTCTAGATGTAGCCAGCCGGCTGTGGCATGAGAGTTTTCTTTTATCTGGACGACCTCATAGCTATGGTCAGGTCCAGGGAACGGGCAATGTTTTATACAGCCCAATTGATTCTACACCTAACCAAGTTGGGTTTTGCGATCAATTGGAAGAAAAGCACCCCCATACCTCACCAATAGGCGTTGTATTTGGGAGTGGTACTCGAGGCAGGCAGGCTACGCGCCACCCTGTCAGAGAGCAGACAGGCATCCTTGCTTCGGGCAGTTTGCAGACTGTGACAGGGGGCAACAGTGACAGCTCTGACTGTCATGCAGACCTTGGGTCTCATGGCGGCGGCTCACGTTTGTGGTCCCGCGTCCCGCTTGGGTTACTGCATATGCGCCGCCTGCAGAGGTGGTTCTCCAGCCTGCGCTTGGATCTCAATAGACACAAACATCCCCCCTCACTTGAGGGCAACCTCCGGTTCTGGGGGTCCCTGGATCACCTCCGGAGGGGGTCCCTGCTGGGAGGGGTGACCTCCTACATCACAGTGTTCACGGATGCGTATAACAACAGGCAGGGCGGAGTCCGCTCCGCCGCTTTGTTGACCACAACGGAGAAATTGTGGTTATGGGCTGCAGAGATGGTGTTATCTCTGAGAGCCCTCCACATTCCGAGTCTGGAAAACAGGGGGGCCGACCTCATGTCGAGGGGCGGACCCCTGCCAGGCGAGTGGGCGTTTCACCCGGAGGTGGTGAAGCGGATCTGGGCCCGGTTCTGGACAGCAGAGGTGGATCTGTTCGCCAGCCGGCGCAACAGCCACTGCGCCCTGCGGTTCTCCATGGCTTTGAGCAACGACCCGCCCTTGGGGGTGGACTCGCTTGCACACGAGCCATGGCCAAAGAAGCTGCTTCACGCCTTTCCACCGCTGCGTCTCATTCTCCCACTCCTGGGGAGAGTGAGGCGAGAACGTCTGTCAATCATCCTGGTAGTCCCTGTTGGGGGCAGACGTTTCAGGGTTTCGGCCGCTGATGTTTGCCTTTAAAGTCGCCTCGAGCCCGGCACGCTCCAGAAGATAGTTAGGTAATTTGTGTTAGGCGGGATCTGGGGAAGTTTGTTATTTGAAAGAGTCAATGTTTGTGTAGCCTCAGATATGTTGCCTGTTGTTGAGTGAGCTGATTTAAGTGTGACCTTGTGTTGAAAATTAGTTTGTGTGTTTAGTATGGCCTCCCTTGTGTGGAGTGAGTCCTCTCATACTGGTTCTAAATTAGATGCCAGGTTGAAAGTGAGGTTAGCTCGTCTGCAGTGGGAGAAGGAGGAGCGTGAGCCAGATTTTCAGCTCAGGAGGGAGCTGGAGATCAAAAAGTTGGATGGAGACACAGCTTTCAGGATGTGTCAGCTAGAGCTGCAGACAGGTTCAGTTGGTACCTCTTCGGGTACACAACCATTGTCAGGTTCTGCTGCTGCTTTTGATGTTGGTAGCAACATTCAGCTGGTCCCTGTCTTTCGTGAGTCAGAAGTGGAGAACTTCTTTGGTGCATTTGAGCGCATTGCTGCTGCTCTGCGCTGGCCAGAAGATGTGTGGGCCATACTTGTACAGTGCAAGCTAGTCGGCAAGGCTCAGGAGGCTTGCTCTTCTCTTTCTGTTGAGGATAGTTTGGTGTATGACAATGTGAAAGGTGCTGTTCTCAGGGCATATGACCTTGTGCCTGAGGCCTACAGGCAGCGTTTCCACTGCCTGAAGAACATTTCTGGCCAGACCTTATTTCGGAAAAAATATGTATTGAAGTCAATGGAGAGAGAAAGATTATCTTTCGATTCCGTTTGATCACGAATTACACATATGATGTTTGTCAATTTAAAAGTTAATTTTGCAAGTCAAAAATAAAAATGTTTCGTAAAACTGTGAAGTAACACATGTTTTGTGTGAAACGCTCAATGAACTACATCTCCCGTCTCGCACCACACTCCAAGACGGCAGTCACGTTGGCACATTTCACTTTTTTCTATCAGAACGAGGTGAAAAGTATTAAAAGAGGTGAAAATCACTCCAAGTCTGGGCATGTTGAGAGCTGTACATACACACAAGGGGAGTTAGTCGGTTCCGTGAGAGCCAGCATGCGGGACCTGGACTCTAGGATTTTTAGTCTTTCTAGTTGCGTATTTTTCATAGTCTTATATTTCAACAGTTTTAGGACAAACTGTGACTTTTTTGAAATGGAAATGATTTTTAAGATTGAAAAACATCATATGTGTAATTCGTGGCACAATTCAAACGGGATCGAAAGATAGTCTTTCTCTCCCCATTCACTTCAATGCATAATTTTTCCGAAATATGCTCCCATGGACCGGAAGTAGATGGGCGTGACTTCGCCACTCTATAGTCCGCTTCTCTGGTGCGCACCAGACCACAGTTTGTTACATTGTTTCATTTTTCAGAAGGTTCGGTTTACATTCGGGCAAAACTCAAACGGACTATAAACTTTAAACACAAGTCATGTGCACGGAAATGCTGTTCAACCATTGGTCAGACATTAAGAGGGTAAATACGCAAATCCCGGCAATTTCTACCGGAGCCTCCGCCATGGAGCATCGGCACTTTCGGCAGGTTATTCTAATGCTGCTGTTAATCTGGAGATCAACAGACACTAGCGGCCCGCGCATATGATTATATAATCAGACAATGTCCGTTAAAAAACATTATAACACATGAGAGACGTTCTGCAGTAAGGAGGGGCGTTTCACCGACGACAGGTGTTCTTACTTTTATGTAGCTGACGGAGCATTTTTACTTTACACGACACTGTTCAACACTTCATTCTGCTTCACTCTTTAACTAAACAACCGCGGATGTCTTGAAAGACTCTTTCGCTAAAGATTATGAAGATATCCGCGTTCTTGTGACACGTAAATACTACGCTTCCTATGTTTTGGTGCGGACTGCGTTCACACCAGAGATGAACCGCTCCAGAGTTCGCAAGCAAGCGTTCCGAGACCACCTATTTTAGCGGACCAGAGTCCGGTCGTTTAGTTCACTTAAGAGGTCTCAGACTGTGTTCACACCGACCCAAATTAACCGCATCAAGCTGCTAAACGCACCAGGGTTCGATTCGGCCTCTCACCTCGTACAGTTCTGGTCTGACTGGCTGTCTGCAGGCCAGCTCTGGTTCTGGATCTTTCTCCACACTGGGGACAGGAGGGGTTTCCTGATGGAGGTCTCTGCTCCCAGTATGAGGCGATGCACTCTCTGCAGAACCAGTGTCCACAGCTGGTAGAGACTGGATCCTTCAGGACGTCCTGACACAGAGCACAGCTGGTAGAGACTGGATCCTTCAGGACGTCCTGACACCTCTTCCCTCTGTGGAGAGGAACACATCCTTTACAGCACTTTACATTAGTGGAGCTGATTCTCACCAAAGGTACAACAAGGTGGAAAATTCTAGTTTCATAATTAAAAAGGTCTATATCTCTATATAATATATCTTAGTGATAGGGTAGATAGTTTACACTTCACATTATTATAAAAGCAAACCTCTTCCTGTCTGGATTCATCACCCAGAGGAGCACATGGTCCCTGTCTCTACTAGACACACACAGCTGTATTAACCTGGTGCACTATAGCATTACAAACACAATTCACATAGAAGCTGCTGTGAATCAATTACAGTAAACATATAGAAAGGATGCTGAAATGACAACATGATATTGATTTGTAAAAAGCCTGAGTTAATGCTTTGTCAGTCTGTCTCCAACACAACAAGCATAGAAACATTTAAAATGTCTTCTGAACCGGTTTGATTAAAGCTAGGCTAACATTGTAGCTGCTCCATCAACACAGATCATGCATTTTAGCCATGCCTCATTTCGCTTTTTTGCGCATGCGCACCTCCACCAAAAAAGAGCACCGGGTCATTTGAAAAAAGGTGCATTTGCGTACCAACATTGAGAGAGAGAGAGGGAGAGAGAAGGGAGAAGAGAAAAGAGAGGAGAGAGGAGAGAGGAGAGAGAAGAGAGGAGAGAGAGAAGAGAGGAGAGAGAGAGAGAGAGAGAGAGAGAGAGAGAGAGAGAGAGAGAGAGAGAGAGAGAGAGAGAGAGAAAGATATTTGCATAACTCAGGGCCGGCCCGTAGCACTGGCGTTATAACTTTTCAGATCTGATCGCAGGGGCTGCGCTGGCAGTTCTGGGAGGGAAAACACATTTTTGACCGTTGGTGCTCATCCTAATATTCGGCCTTGATGTAACAATATTCATAATTAAGTAAATGTAACACCCTTTTCATCCCTGAAGAGTTTATCGCCGGCCACTAGAGGGCAGTGTCACTGCTGTCGCTGCCCGGTTATGCCGTGCTCTGACCCGGAAGTGCCGAGCGGCCATTTTAGTTCAAACATTGTTCATGCACTCCGCCTCGAGTTGAGACGTTCGTCCACTCATTCATGTAAGACTGTTTCCACTATTATATTATACCATATATTATACTATATATATATTATACTATTATATTACTATACTCTGTTTCGTGGTATATATTTGTGTTGATTGAATTGCATGGATGTAATACTTTGTCAGCTTATCTTGCTGCATTATTCTGTTTTAGGGTGTCGTCATCCTTGTCAATAAATCACCGAAACTGACATTGAGGAGTGTGTTTCTTCATGACGACACCATGGTCGTTGTTGGATGCCCTGTCCCCGGCTGCGAGTTCAAATCCGATGACTTGTCTGAAGCACTCGTCATTGCTATATTGACGATTCATGGATGTAGCCACCAGCACGCAGCGCCTGTCATGGCCGCGCCAGCCCAGGCCCCAGCCCCTCACGGCCCGAGACTCGATCGGCCCAAAGTTGATGTGGGCGTGTCAATAGAGGAATGGAACGTGTTCATCCGCCGTTGGAATGTATTCCGCGCCGGCTCAGGCATAGGGGACGCACAGGCCCCCTTCCAGCTGTTTCAGTGCGCTGGGCCTGTACTTGGAGACAGCCTGTTGAAAGCCGTCCCCGACGCCGCTTCCGGACCCTTGCCAGACCTGATCACCGTCATGCGTTCCCTAGCTGTCATCCCAGTTGCTACATGCGTCCTGCGCACCGAACTACTTCAGTTACGCCAGGAACGCGACGAGACATTCCGCGCATTCGCTGCCAGAGTGCGGGGTAAAGCAGAGACATGCGCATATAATGCGGTATGCGAGTGTGGTAAGGACGTGGACTATACCGACCACATTATCCGCGATGTGCTGCTCAATGGCATCTATGACTCGGACATACGCCGCGAGACGCTAGGGACAACTGACGTCCTGGTCAAGCCAGTTAATGACGTGATTGCACTCGTCGAGAACAAAGAGATGGCCCGTAACGCTCTCCCGTCGTCCTCCCTATCAGCCATGTCGTCATTCCGGCGCTTGAAGACGACTCCACAGGCGAGCCCCGCCCCGAGCCCCGCGGACGGGGCTAAACGTGCCTCGTGTCCGGAATGTAAGAACGTCTTTAACGTCTTCACGGAGGGGCCTCGCGGGTGGAACCCTAAGCCTCACCAGGTGTGCATCGGCTGCTACAGGGCCCGCCGACAACAGAGGCGTCAACAGCCGTCATCCGACAGTCAACAGGCCGCCATGGGGTCGGAGCTGGTATCCCAGGTCTCGTCGGTGCAAGCTGGAGCCCGCCCTGGCCGACGTCGCGGGAGCCTTCGCCGACGCCGCGCCCCTACGTCGCACGGCTGTGTCGACAGGCCTTCACCTATCATACTCGAGCACCACATCTTCTCCAAGGGCGAATGGAGGCGAGCCAGGCTGAGAGACCACCCCCGGGCGTTAATCACCATCTCGATGGACATGCCAGTCGGGCCGAGGGATGGCACCAGCAACCGGGGCTCGGCCGACGGAGCTCGAATATCCGCCGTCGCAGACACTGGCGCGCAGTCGGACCTTTGGTCTCTGGAGGAGTTCCTGGCCTGCGGTTTCGCGCGGGACGACCTGCGACCCGTCAGCCTCAGCCTGTTGGCCGCCAACCGCTCCCCTATAGCCATCGAGGGAGCGTTCTTCGCTAGGCTCTCGACGACCTGCAGCGGGGGCCGTACTACATCCTGCCGTTCCATGGTATATGTGAGCAGCTCAGTCCGGGCCATGTACCTCTCCTACGAGTCGTTGCTCAACCTCGGCCTCTTGCCCAGTAACTTCCCGTCGGACGACGTTGCAAGGGGGCCCAAGGACAGGCGTAGCCCTGACACGGCTGACACGCCAGTCCAGCCCCTGTCCATCAATGCGACGAGGTCAACCAACGGCGGCTGCGTGGGGCCAAGTGACCCCGGGGACGCCCAATGCTCATGTCCTCAGCGCACGGTCCCCCCGGCGCGCCCCGCAGCACTGCCGTTCCCTTGTACGCCAGAGAACAATAACCGGATGAAAGGTTGGCTACTCGGGAGATATGCCTCGTCGACATTCAATACTTGCCCCCATCGGGCACTACCATGCATGGAGGGGCCGCCTATCGAGATGCACGTGGACCCCGCAGCTACGCCTAAGGCATGCCACACCGCGGCTACGGTGCCTCTACACTGGCAGCGGAGGGTTCACGATGACCTCCTGCGGGACGAAGCCCTTGGGGTCATTGAACGCGTGCCGTACGGCGAGCCGGTGACGTGGTGCCATCGTATGGTAGTCACTCGGAAGCACGACGGTTCCCCCCGCAGGACCGTGGACCTCTCCCCCCTCAACAAGTTCTGCCAACGTGAGACCTTCGCCACTGAGTCCCCGTTCCACCTCGCACGCCGCGTCCCGAAGGGCACCTGGAAGACCGTCACGGACGCCTGGAACGGCTACCACAGTGTTCCCCTGCGTGAGTCGGATCGCCACCTCACTACCTTCATCACGCCCTTCGGCCGTTGGCGCTACACCAGGGCACCACAGGGTTTCCTGTCGTCAGGGGATGGCTACAACCGTCGGTTTGACGCCGTCCTCTCGGACTATGAACGCAAGGAACGTTGTGTGGATGACACCATCCACTATGACACCGACCTGGAGCAACACTGGTGGAGGACCATCGACTTCCTGACGCGTGTCGGCCGATCGGGGATCGTGCTGAATCCGGACAAGCTTCAGTTCGCGGAGAGGTGCGTCGACTTCGCTGGCTTCAGGGTGTCGGAATCTACCATCGAACCGCTCCCAAAATACTTGGACGCCATCCGGGACTTCCCCACCCCAGGCTCCACGACGGACATCAGGAGTTGGTTCGGCCTTGTCAACCAGGTGGCTAACTACGCCCAGTTGCGTGACACGATGGCTCCATTTAAGCCGTTCCTCAGCCCACGCTGTGCGTTCCTATGGTCCCCCGTTCTGGAGGAGGCCTTCCAGACGTCCAAGCAAGCCATAATGGAGGCCATCCGCGAGGGCGTGGAGATCTACGACATGCAGAAGCGTACCTGCCTCCGCCCTGACTGGTCCATGCGTGGCATTGGCTACTTCCTGCTCCAGCAACATTGTCACTGTGCCTCGGGCATACCGGACTGCTGTCCAGGAGGGTGGAGGGTCACCCTCGCGGGCTCGCGTTTCCTGTCCCCTGCGGAGCAGCGCTATGCAGCCGTCGAGGGAGAGGCCCTAGCTGTGGCATGGGGCCTGGAACAGACGCGGTACTTCACGCAGGGGTCCGACAACCTCGTCGTGGTCACCGACCATAAGCCGTTGGTGAAAATCTTTGGCGACCGTACGCTGGATGAGATCACAAACTCGCGTCTGTTTAGACTGAAGCAGCGCACCCTCCCATGGCGCTTCGACATTGTGCATCTGCCTGGCAAGAGCAACTATGCCGCTGATGCCACGTCGAGGCATCCTTCCCCCTCGGGTTCAGCGAACGGCCTCTCATTGGGGCTGCCGAGCGGGCCTGACGCCATGGAGTCAGCACTCATGGCCTCCATCCGCGACGACGCACGGGAGCTCGGAGCCGTCTCTTGGCCCCTCCTCGCACGGGAAACAGCGGCTGATGGATGCCTCGGCCACCTCCTCCAACTCATCGAGCAAGAGGGTGGGATTGACGTTAACGACCCTGCCCTGGCGAGTCTGTCATCGGTCTGTGAGTCCGTCTACGCCCAGGACGGCGTCCTGCTCTATCGGGACCGCGTCGTGGTTCCCCCATCCCTCCGTGGGAGGGTCCTTCGGCATCTCCATGCCGCTCACCAGGGGACCTCAGCTATGGGGCAGCATGCCCGAGCCATAATTTACTGGCCCGGGATGTCCGGGGACATTCAGGCCACCAGGGACGGGTGTGCAGACTGCAACCGCAATGCTCCGTCACAGGCGGCTACACCCCCCCGGCCGTCCCCACCCCCGTCCACGCCATTCGAGGCGGTGTTTGCTGACTTCTTCGACTATGGGGGCCGTCACTACCTAGTTGTCGGGGATCGGCTCTCGGGCTGGGTAGAGGTCCTGAGCTCTACGGCGGGTACTGCCCTGGCGGGCTCAGCTGGCCTGGTCCAACACCTCCGGTCGTTCTTCGCCACCTTCGGCGTACCGGAGGAGCTCTCGAGCGACGGTGGTCCGGAATTCAAGGCGAGCCACACCGAGGACTTCCTCCGCTTATGGCACGTCGAACACCGTGTGTCTTCCGTTAGCTTTCCGCAGTCGAATGGGAGGGCGGAGGTTGCGGTTAAGACTGCTAAGCGCCTCTTGATGTCCAACACCGGCCCGTCGGGCAGCCTTGATCAGGACCGCTTCCTGCGCGCTATGCTGCAGTTGCGTAACACGCCTGACCCCGACTGCGACCTCTCGCCAGCACAGATCATCTTCGGCCGCCCACTTCGTGGCTCGCTCTCCTTCGTGAACCGCCTCGAGAAGTTCTCGAACCCGCATATCCGCCTGCTATGGCGCGAGGCATGGGCGGCGAAGGAGGACGCCCTTCGGACCCGTATGTCCCGTACCACCGAGTCTCTGGGGGCTCACTCGAGACCGCTCCGCCCATTGGCACTCGGCGAAAGGGTATTCCTCCAGAACCAGCAAGGCCCGAGCCCCCACAAATGGGACAGGTCGGGGATCGTGGTGGAGTCGCCGGGCCACGACCAGTATCGGGTCAGGGTTGACGGTTCGGGACGTCTGACACTGCGCAACCGGCGGTTCCTCCGTGCCTACACGCCGGCCACACCCTGCGCCCGCGAGCAGTCGGCTGCGCCGTCGCCGCCGCCCGCTGCCCTGGGTCATCAGCCCCCACCTATCCACCCGGGCTGGGCGACGCCCCAGGGGATTGCTCAGCGGCCGGCTGTCGGGCCCCGCGACTCGGCTATTGGCGCTTCCCCACCGACGCCTGCTGATGGGGCGTCCTCTGACCTCGCTGTTCCTACGGGTGCCTTCCTGGGTGCACCGCTCCCGGTGCCGCAGTCGCCGCCGACGCTGCCCCAGCCGACTCGGCCGGGCCGCTTGAGGAGGCCGCCTGCACGTTACGAGCCCGAGTCTGGCAGCTGGATACGGGATGTAGACCGTTAACCTATTCCGGCCCATAGCTTTCCGGTCTGGGGGGGATGAAGAGTTTATCGCCGGCCACTAGAGGGCAGTGTCACTGCTGTCGCTGCCCGGTTATGCCGTGCTCTGACCCGGAAGTGCCGAGCGGCCATTTTAGTTCAAACATTGTTCATGCACTCCGCCTCGAGTTGAGACGTTCGTCCACTCATTCATGTAAGACTGTTTCCACTATTATATTATACCATATATTATACTATATATATATTATACTATCATACTACTATACTCTGTTTCGTGGTATATATTTGTGTTGATTGAATTGCATGGATGTAATACTTTGTCAGCTTATCTTGCTGCATTATTCTGTTTTAGGGTGTCGTCATCCTTGTCAATAAATCACCGAAACTGACATTGAGGAGTGTGTTTCTTCAATCCCGGTTACACGTTTCATTTGCGCTGTACGATGGGCGCTGTAAGTGATGAAAATGGGGGACGTTGGCTTATCTGGCGCCCGCAGCTCACAGCCAAAGTGCGAGTGAGCGTGGGAGCGAGCGAGGGAGAAAGGGAGGGTGCACCGGTACCAGCGCTGTTGTTATTAGCATCTGGTGCTAGCTGCGCTAACGGGTATTAGAAGAAGATGTGTCTACAATGATGTGGAGGGAGAGTCCTCTCCAGTCAGACTGAGAGGCTGATAACTACAGCTCAGTGAGGTAAAGGATTCTGAGGGTTTAGATAGTTCACTTTAGTCTAAGTTCAAACAGTTTGGTCACAATTTATGTAAACACATATTTCCAAGGCACTCCTTTATAATTATTGGGATAAACAGGTTTGAAATCATTTCAATGTATACTATAGGACAGTAACCCAAAATATCCTTTAAAACTGGAGAGATAAAATAAAATGCATAAATAAATAAATGTTAAGGTAAAATAAGATATGAATGAACGACACAAATACAATAAGTTACATTAATTTGTTATTGGCTATGGTAGGTTATTGGTTATGTTCTCTGCATGTGTGTTCTGTGTTCACCTCTGCATGTGTGTTCAGTGCCGTGTGTCTGGCAAATAAAGTCAAGACCCCCTCAAAAGTTACGGTTTATTTCATTTTAAGGATGAGCACCAAGCAACATCTCCAGGTGCTCCTTTGAGAACCAGGGCAAAAAAGTGATGTGCACCCCTGTATATTATGATATAATATATAAAAACTTTTTTTTTAAAAATGGTTTCAGTTTCAAAGGCTGATAAAGAGCGTTATTATAACAGCATGGTACGTTGTGCTTCACATAACATGTAAAATAAAACTGTAATAACCTTGAAATATAAATGTAATGGAAAGCGCATGAGAGTCACAGCGCACGGACGCGGCGGTTTGAACAGCAGAAGCTCCGGTAAGGATTCTTATTGTGTGTGTGTGTTGTGTCTCTGCAGATTTGTTCATATTATTTCTCTGTTTAGTTTATATTGTCAAGTCCGCGTCTGCTAACCCTTTTTGTTGTCTGCCATTTCCTGTTTTACTTTGTCATTTCAGGTAGTTCGACTCCTACCTTGTCACTATGCTCACTGACATGATTACCTGCCCCGCCCTTATTGTTTGCACCTGTAGAGTCCCTTGTATGTGTATATATTCTGTGTGTTCCCTGTGCCCAGTGCCAGATCCTTTTTCGAACCTTGTGATACTAGTCTGCCAGTTTGTTTTCTAAGCTATTGTGAATTTCAGTAGTTTTTTGTAGAGTAATTTTTTGGAGTCCTGTTTAGCTATTATTCATATCTGAATATAGCCAACCCAATATATACTACAGGAAACAGAAACACTGAAAATATGAGTGTCGGCAAACAGCCCTCACCTTGAAATGAATATTTACAGTTTTCTGAGGTCAGAATGATTATATATTATAGGTCTATACATGTTGATACTTGTCGCCTGACTCACTGCAGCTGTTTTCCTCCCAGTCTGAGAAAGTAACTCACGTTGCGGGGTAATGAAGCTCTGTGTGTTGTTAAGAAGCCGGCATTCAGGAAGCTGCGCTCTGATGGCGTGGAGATGGAGGAGACTTGTTGCCTCGTAGTCTGCTCGCCACCTCGTGGTCCTTTACGCTCAGAAAGATCCAAACTCTAGATTCCGTGCCCGACCAAATTAACTTAATGACAGGCTCCGCTCTGAATGAAGTCTGAGGGTTTCCGGCTGACGCATATGGAGCTATAATTCTTTCTTTTTTCAACTAATCGACTAATGAAAAATTGCTCGATTAAGACTTAATTAGTCGACTAGTGATTAATCGACTATTTGGGGGCAGCCTTAATTGTTAGTACCATAGACAGTCTCTGGTTTAAACAGGTATCTGCGAAGATTGGTCGACTAATCGCCTGAAATGACGAATATTGGAGCGACTACAATGATCTTTATTCATGAGCAGCCCTACACGTAATATTAAAGAACAGTTTAAACGATCAGGTTATATAAAAACTGAATCCTCTTCAGGTCAGTTTACGGTAGAAACTCTTACTTTGTTTCTGAGGGTCCGGGTTCATCACTGAAGTCTGGAGGTTCCTCTGTAGACCAGTCACTATTCAGAGACAGACAGCTGGAGACTGGAGACTGGTCCTCTTCCTCATCTTTGAAATCACTCATCTTCTCCAGTCTGAGAGAAAAACCAGTAACACTGGACACACACACACACACACACACACACACACACACACACACACACACACACACACACACACACACACACATACACACACACACACACACACACACACACACAGACACAGACACACACACACACAGACACAGACACA